>NC_059472.1:102325190-102360190 GCF_018139145.2 Gymnogyps californianus | reverse complement strand
TCAACTCTCCTCCTGACTGTCAAATTATGAAAATCAGTCTTGGAATGCTCCCATACAACCTTGCTATGCAACAAGGGCAAATTTAATCCTTCATACTCAGTAGCTTGGCTGTAGTCCAGGAAGGTCCTCAGCATGAAGGCTGAAGTGAAGCCAAACCATGAATATCTGGGAGAGCACAAATATTAGATTGAAGGTTCTATTAATACAGAAATGACTAATGCTGGCATTAGACAAAATTTATCTGCTATTTTACCAGGGAATTAGAGCGTAATGCACTGCATCTATCTCAGAAAAAAGTCCTGAAGACATATCCAGGTAAATGTACAGCTAGGAAAGGTACCTTGTGCACGTGTCCATAGCATGTTTTCAGGTACACTGCGTGCATGCCACAGGTGAACTATTGTCAGAAACAATAGTGGCCACATGAGCAGTAAAATGGTAGCAAACCCCAGTTTTCCTCACACTCCAATTTTGCTTTCTAGCAAGAATCCACATGCAAGTTTTGGCATGTGCAGCACATCTTCATGCACAATGTGTGCAGGTGAATTTGTGTGCTTTTGCACAAGGGCATAGACAGAAACCCCTTGTTCAAAACTCAGCAGTCAGTGCACCTCATATGCACCAACATTCAGCTGGCTGTAGGGCACAACTTTAAAAGTGGCATTACTAGGCATTTAGTCTTTACAGTCTTACCTGACTTTTTTTTTTTTTTTTGCATGAGTTTTTGAGTCTGTTAACATTAATTTCTCTTCCTATCTTTTGCTTCCATGCTATTATGCAAGTCCAGAACAAGCACCAAACAAGGTCCTTCTCTCAGCAATCTTCAGTGACAGGAACCGCTGATCTACCCTAAAACTCACAGGCAGAAAAAATGGTGAGAGGTCTTCAAAATACAACCTACCAAGCCCTCTTTCTTGTACTGTACAGATACACCATGCAATACAGAACCCTCATAGCAAAGTGAATAGCCTTGAACTATATTGGAGAGTTTTCTGAAGGAGGAAAGATACAGGTGAAAACTGCACACTTTTACAGTACGTACATGTACAGTAACTACATACTATAACTACGTGAAGAGACATATTTTCCAACACAGGGAGCTAAGCCAAGGGAGTTGCAGCAGGTTTACAGCAGCTTCCAAGCTGCCAACTGAAGGATGAGTGGGAGGAAAAAAAGTGGACATAGAGCATGCTTTAGGGATTCCTGAACAGAATGAGAAGGGCTCATTTACCACTAGAGTCCCCCACCTCAACATCAGAATAAGCTCGGATTCTGCTGCTAACTTCAGTTAAATCAGTAAGACCATTCATACACATATCGTATCTAAAACTTCTTTCCATAGGTCTTCCCCATGACTAGGAAATGTCCTGGAGAGTTACTCAGGTTTTTGACAGACAAAGGTAACAGAGCCAAAGAATAAAACCAGGACACATCATGATAGATCAAAGAATAAATAAAAACATTTTAGGAAGTCTTAATCCTGAGAAAAGATGACTGTAAACTGAAATGTATGGCAGATAAGTACAGAACACAAAGCCACTTAAAATGATTTTAAAATATACTTTCCTCTGACCCAGAAGTAAAGTCTGAATTCACTTCAGTTCTGAGCTTTGTAGGGAACTTGCTGCCACTGACAGTTCAGTCCCAAGTATCCCCAGAAGTTAACATCCCCGTTCAATGTATTAACCATTGATAACTTCACATGGCAAATGCACTGGGTAACTTCTAGCTTATAAACTAATATATGAGATCTTTGTTAAGGATAAAAATGCCTGCTGTTTGGGTAACTTTTCTCCTTAATAAACATCTCAATGGACCTAAAATATTGATGAGTACTATTATATGTATTGTTGCTGTTACTGTGATTAGTACTTACATTTGCAAGATAGCATAACAAATAGCACATTTCATAATAGACTAAAGCAAGAGTTACAACCATTCTGTCATAAACTACTACTACTACTACTACAAAAAAAGGCTTTTGGCTCTTTCAACACAAACTGTTCCTTTTTACTTTTACCTGAACAGAACACCTTCTATCTTTCAGAGAACAACGATAAGCTACTGGCAGATACTATGATTTCCAAATTATAACTGCATTTTCATTGCTAAAGCAGTCATTTCTTGCACCACTGAAACATAAATCTCTCTGGGACTAGAACAGAGCAAGTCTGACATAACATCATGCACAACAGATTAGTTCCCAATTAGGAAATTTCATTAAGACTAGGTTTAAATATGTAGTCTCGTGACTGGTAGACCAACTGGTCAGCTGCTTTTTGCGAAGAGCTTCATTCCATGGAACTGAAAAACTGGTGGGGTTACTCGGTAGCTTTCACAGATGCATGTACAGAAACAAAGCACGGTGGAAGGAAAGGGTTAGGTTGTGTGCAAGATCTAACTGACTGTGCTTAATTGGGTAAATTTTACACTTTGATACCCATTGTACTTTTAAAATCATTGTATTGTAATCCCATCATTATAATATTAAGAGCAAGCACCTGGGGGCTAAAGTTAAGAAGTTGTTTGCTTTATGATGATGTAGTTGAATTGGTCCATTATAATTGGTGCACTGTTTCTTCTGAAAGCAGTGAGCTGTTAAACACAGTAGCCAGTGGTATGTAGGAGTAATTCTTGTTCCCTGCTGTCAGAGATCATGGTCTTAAGCTTATTTTTTCCTTAATACAAAATTGACAGATTTAGTGTTTATCAGGGAAAGTTGTTTTTCCTGGCTTTATATATAGCGTACAACTTGCTTTCTTGGAACACAAGGCAGTGTATTGCATGGAAACTATAGGTAACAATGTATACAGCTAAGAACCTCTTCATATTATCATTCTCATGTTTGTTGGCATCATATCAATCTTTGGCCCCCTTTGTAAGATATTTATAATAACAGGGGGCCAAAACCTGATCGCCATGTTCCTAATTATGTCAGCCAACATCTGGGAAATTAACACTGTAAATAATATTGTGATATAACATTTATAAGGGAACTTCTCCATAGCAGAGATCGTTAAAGTATGCAGACCATTGTATTAATCTACATCTGGTATGACAACATTACATTAATTACGAAGGACCACGTGGTACACCGACATCTAGGACTGGGGTGTTCTGTCAGCTGTCGTAGCTATTGATGAACAGGTCTTTCTCAGAGACATCTCAAAACTGTGGACTAAGACTAGACTGGCATTGCCATATGATCATCAGGTCATTCAGTCTACTGGTTCTTCCTATAAAGTGCCCCAAACGTGTAAAAAAGCACAGCTGAACTCTGAACATTTGCGGTGTAAGCAATAACATTAAGAGAAAGTAAATGGGGCCAAGTCAAAAAGTGAGATACTTAATTTAGAAATGCTGGGGTTTGAGCCAAGCAGAATAGACATGTGACAATACTAATGTAAAAATAACGAAACAGGAATTTTATCTTGGATTTTAAGTGTCAGAATGCAAAGTATAAAATAAAAAAAAGTGACAGGAACATTTGCACAGAAGATTAGTACAGAATGACACAGTCATCAGGCTGGAATCATATAAATATTTCAGATGATTCAGCAGGATCAAGCTCTAAGCTAAGAGTAGTGAAACAGGTCAGATGATTTGAGGATGTTAAAATGCACTTCCATGGCAGCTTGAGAAAACAGATCTGCAAATATATTTTACAGATGAAAGAGGCCAGAGAGAGAGAGAGAGCTCTCGATCATAAAGCATTTTAATCATTTAAGACATTGATTCGGATAACAACTAATCTAAGAGAAGAGCGCACATGTCTAAATATAGAGGACTATTCTCTTCGTTGCATTTTAAAGGCAATTAAAGGGAAATTAAAGACTCAATTTTGGAAAAAGAAGCCAACACAGGTTAACAGCACTGGAGCTGGCCCATGCAAGACCATTATAACTGGTGTATTGTTTAAAAAAACACATTAGGGAAGTTAGTCTTTTTTTTTTTTTTAAATTTAAGACAAATTTTGAAGAAATATAGATTCTTCTAACAGAATTTTATACAGTTACTTAATATGCACAAAATGGAAAACTTCCAAAATGGGAGAGAAAAAGATTTAAAATATATTCCAGATACGTCTCCCATCAAGACCCATGCTGGGCCATTCCTTGTTCAGCATCCCAAGTAATTTGCAGAAATGTTTAAAGACACAGAAGCCAACATAAAATATGCCTGATTTAATCCTATAATAGATGTGCCTGAATAAGGAGACAAAGCTAAGCCTGCAGAGGACTTGATTTTCCTGCAGAGTTTTTAAAATAATCCAATTTTTCCTGCAGATCTTTCCACACTTTACATTACGATCCCTTCCAGATTTGTGCAGTCAACATATCGCTTTAGCACATCCTTACTTTTTACCCTGAATATTAGTAAAAATATGAACTAAACTTGGTCCAATGACTGATCCTTGAGGAGCCTCTCTAGTAACTGCTGGATAATTTCTCTCATTAATAGAAAAACTTACTTTTCCTTCCTAAATAAGAATTGTTCTCAGTCAGCGTGACTTACTATAATCTTCCCGTTTAGAATACCTATTGTACAGTTTTTGTGCTAATACTAATCTTCCCAGTTGTAACAGTTTCATGAAGGCATGAAAAGGTTAAGGGAAGTTTATATTAAAGATAATTTTGGTGGAAATCTTTTTCAAGACATCTGTGTCTATCCTTAGATTGTATTTTTTATTTTTATTTTTTTAAGGAAAATTTGCCTAAAAGATTTTTATCTCAAAATGGAAGACCAAGAGGCCAAATTCAGTCTTCAGTTTACATATGGCTATTGTTCATTTACGACTTCCATGAACTGCATAAAGTAATGTAACAATAGCTCTGTCAGACATCTACAAGCCCATGTGGAGTTCACACTCTGTCTGGGTTGTCAAACATCCAGAAATGCTGGACAGATGGCCAAAGTCTGAGCAGGAAAAAAGGACATAAAGCCTGTTTTACATACCGTCTATGCTTGGCAAGCACAGACCTCTGTTAGCCCCAACTCAAAACCACCTATTTGAAGAATCCAAAACACAGAAGGTCTGTGGATTCAAATTTGTCCCAAATAGATAACAAATGTCACGTACCATGGCCAGTTTGCACGGGTACTTCCAAGTGCTACTCTCTGCCTCTCAAAAAGAGGTTGAAAACTGCCTTGCAGTATGCCTCAAGAGCCAGATGGCAGTGCCAGAAAGGAGTGCAACCGATAACATATAGACATATGCACTTCTGTAGTCTTCAGCCCCTTGAGATATTTCTTAGAAGTAGGATAGGAAAAGCTCTGCAGGCTGTTAGGAGACATTTGCATGCCACAGGCCCACATTTTACTCCTCCTACTACTTCATAGATACAGTTCTCTCAGCTGTCAGCAAGGGATCTCATGAGCACTAAAACTTTAAAGAAGATTAAATGCTACGTTAAAATTACTTTTCTGGCAGCCAGCTCTGGATGGGAGGATTCTTCTATTATCTGAAGTGCTGGGTGCAAATGATTACCTTTAAGTCATTTTTTTAAAGAGTTTCAGCCTAAACACATTTAACAACGGGCAGAGGTCTGATAAAATACACCTTTCAGCTAGATGATTCCACTTGCAGTTTTAAACGCTGTCCTAGCGTGTTACTAAATATTCATTTTTACAGCTTTAAAGTGACTTGCTACTTTGAAAAAAAAAAGTCTGATTTATCCTTCCTTCAGAACTGTAAAATATGTATTGAACCACTATCCCAAGTGTTTCCTGCTTCTGTTTACTAATGAAATCTCTTGACAGTCTTGATTAGAAAGTGTCACTTAGAACTCTTTGATCTGGTAATACAGCAATGACACATTTGACACATTATAAAATGCCAGAATATAAACTTAAATGATGCTGCTTTTTTCTATGAAAAAAAATGCAAACTTTACCATGCCAACTAAAGCTAATTCCACCTAATAAATTACAGAAATATAGAATCCTTTTAGTTTTAAAAAGTTTAGGTTAAAAAAAAGACTGCGGAAGAAGTCCCACTAACAGCCTTTGTCATCTTATATTTGTCCTTCATATCATGTCTTCAGTCTGATCTTCTAAATATTAAGTCTAACTTTCTTTGTGATTGTTTTTTACTATACTTTGCTATTATTTGTATTTTCGTTTAGTTATTCTATACTTTGCTTCATTGTAATGATTTTCATTGCTCATGGAAGTCAACTGCATTATAATTACCACCCTGCCTAAGTAGTTTTGCACTCATTTTAGTTATATATGATGCTTTTTTTTTCCCTTTTTGTTTTTTTTAAGCATAATTATAGTACTAGGTAGTGGTATTAGTGAAAAAGTAACTTATAACATGAAAGCTTAGACCTTGTCAACACTCAGAGAGATTTGCTTATGTAAATACACTAAAATATATCCTGGAGAATACTCCCAAAGGAAAAGCACTAGAGAAAATTCTGTTTGCCAAAAGAGATCAAAAAATCAACAATAAAAAAAATAAAAGAAGTTGCTTCTCCACATAAGTGACAGTACAAAAAAGTCCTAGTGTAAAGCAGTGACATGGGTGGGGATAGTTCCTCCCTCCAAGTAACAAGTTTTTCACCTTTTTTTTTTAAAAAAAACCTTTTCAAACATTTCACAGTAAAGGAGACTGTTCAGATCCATCTCCCTGACAAAAGTGAATAAATTACCCTTCTTTGCACAAACATTTATTTGATGGCCCCCTAAAATGTCAACAGTTGCTTACATGAACATTTTTATTATGGATATTTCCTAGGTCATTTGTAAATTTAATCATGATAATACTTCCTTCCCTCACAGAGATGTTGCAAGAATAGGTACATTACAGATGGTAAGATATACAAGTGTTATTATATAGGGAATGTACATACTGGTTGAAGCTTCCTAGTGAAATCTATCAGAAAAATAAAAAAAGAAGACTGAGAGCTTCAGAATTTCATAGGAACCATAGCATATGCATAACACCTTAAGATTCTTTTAATTAAAGTTTCAAGGCTTTCAAGTTCAAAGTTTCATCTAGAAAAGCATGTTTGTACATCTGTAGCAATTTCTAGGTAATGTTTGATTGCAAAGGTTAGTTACCATCAGCACGCATACTCTAAACAGTCATTTAGAGCAGAAGAAGAAGTTGTTTGCTCAATAAACTAAACCATATGTCATGTTTTCTGTTTCAACAAAATAGAGTCTTGGAAAGAAAACAAGAAATTGTCCCTAGACAGGCTTCCACACCTAAGTTTCCGTGGGCACCTTACTTAGACTTCAGTGAAAACCTTTGGAAGGAGCGTAATGGCCGTTAATGTTGATCACCCCATTATGCCAATAACTCAATTCCGCAGTCTCAGGCTCTACATGATGTGTTTGAGTATATGAAAAATACAACCACCCCTGATCTGCACACTTCTCTAGTGGCTTCTTTGCACCTTTACACATTGCTCACAGTACTGAGTCAGAGGAAAAAAAAAGTGTGTGATCTTGTGGTGAACTGGATGGAGAGATTCATGTGGCTAAGAAATATTCCTGTTTTCTGCACTCTTTTTTGCCCCTAAATTAGTTTTCAAGCGCGTCAGTCCACTGCCCAACCTGCTGAACCTTTGGAGCAACACAGAAAACAGGGTGGTGTTGACATGACAACTGGCAGGAGACAATACCTGTCAGAGAGAGCACACCTCCAGTTGTGGCTTTAGATTATGGTTTGTCACAGACTCATGCTATAAGGACTGTTAAAAGAAAAAAAAAAAGTAAGTTGTGCCATATTATACTCAAGCCAGATCACTAGTATGTTCTCTAGCATTTTTTTTAATTATGTTTGCATCCTTTTTCATATAACTCAACATGGTCTGCAGACTTCATAAATACAAAAAGAATGAGTATTTTAATTCACAACAATCCTGAAACACCAACACTGTATCCACAATGACACAGACATTAGGCTGCTCGCCCTGTGCCATACACAAAAGAAACTGGAAATAAAATCCTGACTGAAGTAGCCAAGAGAAATTTCTGATTTTTGTAGAAAAATCTATGTGCTAATTTGCTGTATAAAATTGTAGATTTTCTAGAACTATTTTTATTTAATTTTCTTGACAGGAAAAAAGTTATTTTAGTTTTATGTGAGCTAAAATGATTTATTTCAAGTCAGTTAAATTTAAAATTTCCCTGCTGCCTAGAGAACTGTAATTTAAAGTCTATTCTCTCATGCTGAGGAGGCTCCCACAAAGGTCTTGCCATTGATTTAGTGGCTGGCTATCAGAGCAGAGCCACCCTGCTCCTGTCCCCAGGCACCAGGTTGTGACCAGGGATATCTAGTGCCTCTCCCTCCATGGTCCTCCAGCATCACAAGAGGGGAGGATTTCACTGAAGGGACGCTAGAGATAACATCTATTTACAACTTTTAAAAGCAGTCCAGAGGCAGTTTGGGCTGGGACTGGTGAGAGCATGAGGAAGCCGTAAACCATTTACCTGTTTTTGCCGTTGCACTAAGTGGCCTAGGTGTCAGTGCTGGGGGTAAGGGTTAGGGTTACAGAGCCAGAGCACCAGCTCCACACACAGGTAACTAGCCTGAGTCTGCATGCACACTTACCGAGTTGGGAAGGCATTTTCATACTCCAAAGAGAGGAAAAATAAATAACTTAAAAAAAAAAAAAAGTCGATAGGGAAACTCTTGCCAACTCATTTTTAAGAGCAAAAGGAAAAGGGCATAATATGCTATGCTGCCTGTAACCTTTCTAGATTTCTAACTGTGATCTCATTTACGCATATTATAACAAGGTACATTTTGATTGTTAACAGGAACCAATTTATTTTGTGTTTTAGGCTCGATCTCCACACAGTTTTGCGAAATCTTCTTATTGATCACCATGCCTGAGGTACAACCAAACTATTGTTTCTTGCCTGCATGTGATAGCCACCCAGGTAAAAGCCTGGTATGCCTATAAAGTGGCAGAATAAGAAAGCAAGTGAGAGTGTTCCTCGCATTGCCCTCTATTTGCGAGTGAAGACAAATCATCCACTGGGTCTTATCGATTGGTCCCTGCCATAGGGACTCCAGGGTCCTCAGCAGTGTTTATGATATTTTACGCCACATTAACTGTTGAGATGATATGCTATGACAGATCTTTAAAAAAGTGTACCCCTGAGCTCTAAATTGTTCCAATTATGCCTTTAGCATAACAGTTGCCTACCAAGGGGCACTGCTCAGTGCCTTAGGAAAAGAAGCAGAAGAGGGCAGCCAATAATCTTCACATATGCTGACCTCCCTCTACCCTCACCCAGCAGAAGCCTGTCATTGCTTTCCTTCACTGTAGCTTTTCATAATCCTTAACATATGGCCTTTGTTTTGATAGGCATGAAATTACATCAAGGTCATTTTTAATAACTGTCAATAGCCCCAGAACAGCGGTCAGCTTTATTGACACCTTAGTTGAAGGGCTCAGAGAGCTGTAAGTAGTGCACAGACGCTGCTCGAGAAAGCTGATCCACTGGGAAACAGATTATTATTGATATTAGTAAATTAGTATTGATAGAAATTTGATGAGTATTGTGCATCTGGATCCCTCCACAATACACTAATGTCAACCAAAGCCCACAGCTCCCTCCGCTTCAGACAGGCAATTTATTTGCATTCTCTACATCTCTTTGTTGGAGAGTGGGAAAAGGAAAAAACAGGAAGAAGGGGTAAAAGTAAAGCATGCAAGACAACAGCATCTTATGCTTGCAGACACATATGAAGTAGCTTCTGGAAAACAGAAGCTTCTATGGAAGTACGAGTTTTCTCTTAACTGGAGAGCAAAATTCCCTCCCACACACATTCATTCATCCTCCCATTGCTCCGTTTCTGCCATTTCCCACTTCTCCAGCTCTATTTCTGCACCTGCTTGGCTTGGCCTAACCAGAGGTAAACACAAAGTGTTGCATCTTATATAGAAGTTGTTAAGCATTTTGGAGATTTTTGCAATAATGTCTAATACTGTCTATATGCTACTATGTCTGTCTGCATTATGTGAATCCAGCATACAAATAGTGCAAAGCACTGTGTACTTTGGTTCACTTCATTATGCTTTCATGTAGGAAAGACAGGAGAGTGAAGTTCACCATTGGTTTCTATCATTTTTCCAAAATCACCATATGCCAGTGGTTGCTATGACATAACACGGTGATTTTAATAAACAAATATTAAATATATAGGCCCTGAACAAAGAGATCAAGCATGCCTCCAAACGTCAACAACATAGAAATGAAATAGAAACTCTGACAGACTTGGAAAGTCAGAGAGATAATGACAAAAAATACAGACAGCCTTACTTAAACCTGATTTACCTGAAATGCGTTCTAACTCTGCATGAGAGACGATGGTTTTAATATTCTCCATGTAAAATGCAAGATGGTAAGCATTTGAAACCAAATATAAGCTGAACAAGTTTAATTTTTATCCTCCTCTCTTACTATTGCATTTAAATACATACATATATATAAAATTTCTCAGTCTGGTTTTCACTCTCATCTGTATTAAACAGTTATTATTCAAAACTATGTACAGCAGTTGAGGATCCTGTCTGACAACTCCATCTGTTTGACAACTTCATTGTAATACGTTCACTTACTTCCAAGGCAATGTTTCAGTCCCTTTCCTGCTAGTAACCCACACAGAGTTAGTTAATTGGAACGCTCTGCCCACTCTTGCCAGACAGGGACACAAGCCCTTACCACGTCACATAAAGCAGTTTTCACAACAAAAACACCTCTTTTCTTTTTCCTAAATGGAAGCAGATTGATATCTATTATACCAATAAACAGTAAAATGATACAACATAAACATTCCTTGTTACACTGGTTAAGATTTCCCTTCACATCAGATATTGAAAGATTACAAATCATATGAATATAATAAAATCAGATGTATTACTAAACAGCCTAGTCCCAAGAGAAACCTGTAGCCACACACTGCAGTGGAATAAAATGGAAGACAAATATATTTATGAGACCAGGATCCAGTCTGTTCTCTATACACCCAATAGCTGCTGCTACTAGAAACAAACCAGAAAGTTTAAGAGAATTAAGGGAATTCAGGAACTATGTAAAGCCTAAAGTGACGGTGAGTATTTTTGATACTGAACAAAACTGAAAAGTGCAGTACTGAAAATAAATTAAAAAAAAAAAAAGCAACTGCAACTGGAATTTGACACAATTCCTTATAGAAATTCCTTTAAGAAATCCCTCACTGCCAACCCTGCTGGGTTTTTTACTTTTCAACCATCTTTACTGAGCAAAAACCTGCCTTCTCACTGTTGGCAAATCTTCCCAACAGCACCAAGACACTCAAGAATCAGTAATGTTCAGAGCTCATTAACCTCATCATGACTTTAATATAATATCATTACACCTTGAAGATCAGCATCGGCTGAGCAAAGGAGAGACAGATAAAGCCTTGAGTCTCATAACCACTCTTGAGCTGACTAAAACCAAGTTTTACTAGATTCCCTACTAAACTCAGTCCAAAGTATTTTCTGCATACCAGTTAGTTCAGCAGATATATATGAAACATCTTTAGCTCTGCCAACCCTAGCACCCAGTGGGAGAAAGTAAAGACTGAAACAGACTCTCCTCAGTGATACCCAGTGAATGTACAAGGTGCAATGGGCACAGCCATAAAACCGAGAAATTGGTTTCCCTTCTTAAACATAAGGAAAAAAACCCACAACGTTCTTGTTGTGAGAGTTATCAAACACTAAAACAGGTCTCCCAGAGAAGTTGTGGAGTCTCCATCCTTGGAGATATTCAAAAGTCAGCTGGACACAGCCTTGAGCAATCTGCTGTAGTTGGCTCTACTTTCAGCAGGGGATGTTGCACTAGATGGTCTCCAGAGGTCCCTTCCCACCTCAGCTATTTTGTGGCCCCCCAAAACTACTTTTCTTTTCACCCAGTGGCCTTTCCATCCTACCCTCAATCTAGTACCTAAGGTAATTTTTTTTCTTCCAATTCTCTAAACAGTATTAAACAGCTTCTCTCACTGCTCCTCCCAAGAAAAACTTCCCAAGCTTCATACAGTAAAACCAATTTAGATCCAAAATTCTTCAAAAACAATTCACAGGTGGTCAAGCTAACAAGATACCATTAAGACAAAAATGCTAATTTTAGTAGCACAGGGGTTCCTCACTGAAATGCTCACATGCATTTTGACATATACAGGAAAAACAAACCACGGTGGCAGTATGTAAGCTAGGTGCTCTTTACCTTCCTTCTCTACAGTTATAAACAGAGAGAAGCTGAATTTCCACATGAGGAATCCAAATGCATCCAAATGCAATCCAAATACTGGGCAGAACCAAACAGAAGGTCAGTATTTCCCAAGTGCTCCCATTACATCATCTAGATTTGTTGCCTTATTTTGTAGCTATGGACTCAATAATGTTGCATGATTTGTGTGTCCATATGTGAGTAGGAAGCAGGTAGAAAAGGACAGCTTATTGTTTTGGGTTTTTTCTAAATAAAAATAATTATATTAAGAAGATTTTATTTCAAACTTGTTTTGAGTCAGTTATCTGTGTAAGTTCTTAAGTCCTAAAGAGGACGAGAAAAGGCTAGGAGGTTGGTTTTTGGTTTTTTTGTTGTTTTTTTCTTTTTTCTTTTGCTATTATTTCAGCTGACGTCATAAACTTGTTTATAAGCAAAAGTTTCTCTAAAAATACCTCCTCGTAGATTTGAGAGTTCAGTACATTTTGCAGTATATCAGAGGTTACATATTCACTTTCAGAAAATAATAAAACACTTTACATACATCCATTTGATGTGAATTAGCTTGGGAATCAGCTACAGCCGATTTGGGTACATAGCCTCTTAACTATACAGCAAGAGACTATGTTTCACATTTCCTGGAAGACAAACACTTATTTACATGCAGCATACTACTGTCTTCCTTAATTGTGTGCTATTTAGTGACAAAGATGACTACGTTTTCTACTTTGCCTCCTTCTGTATTTGTCTTGTGTTAGTAAGCTCTTAATGTCTGCCATAAATTAGTTTCATATGTCTGAAAACTATATTCATGCTGTGAATGAGGATGACCTCCCAGACAGCAGGAAACAAACGCTGCTAGCACACTGTCTGGCTACAGAAGGTATATATTTTAGGCAGCTTTTCATTTTGAAAATTGTTTTTATATTACTTCAGCTTCAGCTTGTAAAACTACTTTGGGGCCTGATATGAATAACATAACTATGCAACTAGGCACAGTGAGCAGCACTAACATGTTTCTAGTCTAAATAAACTCTTATCTAGAAACAGGACTGGAAGCAAGGTGAATTTCCTTGGAGGTGACCACCCTCACCACCAGGCTTCACAATCACCCTTACTCCATTACTCTTACAATCCTTTGCCAAAGGTTATGGGGACACTCACATGAAAATGAGAGCTTCAGATGGGAAGGCTGAGAGGTCATTATCTTGGAGCATATTTACAGTACTGGGATAAGTAGGACCAGATGAAGTCTTGGCTGGGGAAGGTGAAGTCCGCTCCTGGGAAGGGGAGTTCTTTGGCCTAAGGCTTTGTTTTCAGTCAGGACACCAGAAGAGGAAAGCAGTGTTGTCTGCCTCATAGAAAGTAAATGCTTTAACTTCTAGGCTAAAGAGGCAATGACAGCTTCTCTAAATCAGCCATATTGTGAACAGCATCTGATTTCCCTACTAAGTTTAACCTGAAAACTAAACTGGAAAAAATTCTGTACAGAACTGTCTATTTCAGAATTTCAAAAACAACAATTATTGTTCTGCAATACGAAATTACTAATTCAATTCTGCAAATACTTTCTTGTTTTTCTTTTTTTTTTTAAACAAATAAACTGTCGTCTAGGGAAAAAAATAAATGCCCAGTTTGAGTTGTGAGACCTGCCAACTTCATATTAAAAATTACACCTATAACTTATTGCTGGGCTGCGGCCATTTGATAATATGCCAAATGACTTCTCAGCAAGCGCTTTCAAAATATTGGAAATCCAGTGTGCTGGGACCATACGCAAGACACAGAAATATTTATGAATTTATACCACCCAGCAAGAAAGCAGAACCAGTGCTTGTGAATCACAACTGAGCAAACATCCATAGGGAAGACAGACAGGACACAAATAGGTCAGCAGTTGTAGATTCAAGATCTGCTTGGATATTGGACTATTATTTACTATGCTTTCACCGGATCCACTTTCCAGATATAAGCGATGCTTAGCCATTTATATGGAGTAGGAGAGGTGAGGTGGAAATCCTGTAATATGCAACACTTGTGAATCTGTAGAAAAACTGCAAACAAAATAAGCAGACAACTTGCTTTGCCTTTGAGGAATGTAACACTCAAGTGTGAAAATTAATCTGAAAAGAAGAAAAAAACCCTGTGAGTGGGGAATGCTTCAATGGAACCCGAATCCAAGAGGCAAGCTGGAAATTAAATGTACCCATAACCACTGAAAAAAGGGTCTCATAACCTGAAATATTGAGTTTAAATGTTCCCAAATACTATTCTAACGACCTATTGAACAATATAAAGTTCACTCCTCCCACTGACTGATTTACAGCAATAGCTAAAAAGGAAAAGTCTGCAATGATGGAAAAGAAAAAAAAAAAAGAAAAAAAAAATCCCACTGAATAGAAGTGGTAAAAGAACAGAACCTTCTCCAAGTGTGCAGCCAGATGTGAAAACAAAGGTTACAAACAGAACTATGCATAAAAAATAGGAACACATCACTACCTAATCGCAACCCATTCTCTGCTGCCAGTTCAGCTGCTCTTTTGATAATATCTGTTCACATGCCATTCCTCTTCTGCATGTGCAACAAATGATCTAAGCAAAATCTTTATAAAGGAGAAAGGGGAATAGAAGACTACAAGCTACGTATTAGTTCAAGTTATTAAGGGCGTTTGTTTTCCTTCTTCCCGTGCTCCCCATACATGAAGAATACTCAAATAACTAATCAATATGGATGTGGGATATAGCAAGCAGAAAAAATAATGCAGCTACATTCAGATTTTCTAGAAAAATATTTCCTTCAGCTAGGTTAGCCTGTAATCTCAGACCACAATATATTTGCTAGCCTTAGAGAGCACTTTGGTAATAAAGTAGGTATCTTCTGAAATGTACTAGTTACAAGGAAAAGTGCCCTTAATTTTTTTAAAAGGGAGAGGGGGGAAATGCATCATTTTGGGGGAATTTCATCCCTGGATATTACATAGAAATGTAGCCATGGAATAGAATGTATTTCAACACTTTTTTTAGGTAGATGCTATTCAAGTAAAAAAATAAAAGGACTTTAATACTGTGTTGCTGTGACATATGAGAACTTATTGCAAAACCAAGGTCTATATAAAAATCACACAAACCACACACACTACAAAACAATGTTAATAATAAACATAAAATCTAAGTACCTGGGTCAAATTTTACAAAAACTCTTGGCAAAGTATAAAGGATCAAAAATATTTTATTACATATAATAAACATATTAAAAAAATTAGGTAACGTCTTCAAATTTTGGCAGCTACAAAAGCATCACGATACATATACTATTTGTTACCATTTACCTCACTGGTTAAAAACAACTGCACATTATTTCTGCCCAATCTCACACTACATAAGAGATTTTCTTGTGTTTGAGGAACACATTAAATAACATAACACCGTTCCAAGTGACTTATTAAAATATAGTTCCTATTCCAGTCACAAGTGTGCATTTGTCCATAGTGCAGTCAGTCATACAGTGTAGCAAGATATAGGCAAACTTTATTATAGTTAGCTTGCTACCAGAAAATACAGTGCTACTTGCAGAACCTGCCCTAACAATAGGAGGCCTTAGCTTGCATAGAGCCCTATGTGTTATTATTGGTCATAGTTTAACCAGAAAGTATCTGACTAATTTACTCCTAGCTCAGTAAGCTAACGTCAGTCAGGGCTGTGTCTATACTGTAGACATACTGTTAGCCCAAATTTTCTGATGAATGCAAAATTTTTAAGAATAAATTCCCTGAAGGAAAAAAAATCAAAACATTGCCAGAGACAGAAAAAAAAAAAAAGACAAAAAAACCCACCAACCAAAACCTCAACAAAAACAAACCTCCACCACCACCACCACAAAAAAAAAAAAAAAAAATCAAAGCTTAAATAGCAATACTTTGAGAATACTTCACCTCAGTTGTGAAGATGCAGAAGTCCCAAGAACAGATTTCAGATCATCAGCCATTTAGAGGGAATCTTGTTGTTTAACAGCAGGAAACAAGTTTTTCAAGTGGCATGCTCTGTGTTACCACTTTAATGCACTGGGAGATCTCTGTAAGAGGCCCTGGTAACTGCATGACCTTTGGTTCAAGCTCGAACATGCCCTTTTGTTCCATCTCATAATCTTAGTTTCTCATTGTGGCTCCACTTCAGACCCAACAGTACCTTTCTGGTATTGTTTTTCAAGCTCTCTGCTAGCTTAGGAATTGTAGCTGAACTGGACAGCGGAGATCTCTCAGCTCTTTGGTAGATGAGGTTCCCCTGCGCTCGTGTAACTTCTAGGTTACCACCCTGGCAGGGATGCACAAAGGGAGTCAGCGAAATCACGACATGAAAAATCTCAGGCCAAGTGTATGCAGAATAGTAGCACTTCTGTAACCACAAAACAGATGCTTCTGAGACTTCCCTGTAGCTCTTGGCTGGAGAACCTGTGAAAGCAGAAAGCCAACGAGCTAGAACTGTGCTGGCAGCATATCACCCAGTGGGTGAAGAAGCACTGGAATGATGTGCAAACTGTAATATCACAACCCTAGATTACGCTACCCAGGAGGAATTCAGTCTGATACTGAACAAATGGGATATGGGAGAAGTGGAACATGGATTCCAAGGAACTGGAAGAAACCTGGGATGAGACAGCACTTGTGCTTTAAACCTCTGCCAGGCTCATTCTCAGGTAGAAGGGTGATGGGAGAAAAGGAACGATATCTCTGAGAAAGCCTGTCCTGTGAAGACATTTTTCTTGTCCTGATACATCCATACTGATGGAGGTGCAATGAAAACCAGAATTCTGGGGAACTTTAACCACTCCTTGCGCCCGTGGTAAAGAGTATACCAGGAACGTAGACAGCATCAAGGAAAAATTCACCTACTTTTGGGACAGACACCAAAAACTTTGGCTTAAAGGATTGAAAGTGTTTTACAGATACCTCATGGATATGAGCAAGATGGATCTCTGAACAATTTTTTTTTTTTCCCAGACGTTGGCTTGATATAAAGATGACAAGCAAAGAGAAGAAAGTAGAAGTCTGAGCACTGTTTCAGAGGAGCCAGACTGAAGGACAATATGCATGAGCACCTTCTAGGTCCGTCCTGTAGAAACACAATATGCCAAGCAGTGTACTTGGCCACCAGATACACTATCTGTTCACCCGTTTGCTTGCAGGGAGACTGGTAAATAGATACAGTTTGGAAAGAGCATGTCACTGTCCTCAGAAAGTATATCAAAGTTTTCATAAAGTAAAGCTTTAATTAAGCAGTAAAAAATAGAACTTTTGCAAACATTTAAAGCAACATTAAAAAATAAAGTGCCAGTTTTTAGCTGCTCTACACAAGTCATATATCATTGCGTTTAGTTTTAGTAAAACAAATCTTATTTTCCACTGAGTTGGAGCAGAAAGTATACTCAAACATCTCATGGTAACACTTTGTCAGAGACGGCACGTTTGGTCTGAGCGTTGCAAGCATAAAAGCCCCTCAATACTACAGGGGATACTGAGGCACAACCACCCACTGCCTGATGCCTGTACATCCTCCCGTCTTGGTGCAAATGATTACTTACCTATTTGTCCTTCTGCCTTTAGCATGGTCTTCAGATCTCCTGAGAGCAGTAAAAAGATGAATTCTCTTGACTCAGCTCTCAATGCAGTTTAACTGCAATCTCTGTCAAGGATGTCATGACGATAGCCCCAGCAAAATTAGTAACAAGGCATAGCTAACAAAGACTGAATTTCCCCAGTAAAAAAAAATACAGGGGATGGTTCATACTTAATAGATAGTTCACCAGTTGCTATAACGCATACTCTTTCTGTAATTATTGCCCCAAGGGGTTTGAAAAGGACTCCAGTGGTTGGGTAAAAAGCCAAGGATAGAGACAAAGTTTGATTATGTAAAGATACCACATACTATGGTGGTTCTGGCTGAGGCGATGATAATGAAAAGTCCAAAATTACAGCCCAGTAATATTGATCATCAACAGAAAAGGTACACTATGAATCTGTAGGTGGAAGGAAATTTTGCCTTGGTATCTTTCACGTTCAACTGTATTTATGGAAGTGACTGCCCAGAACCAGTGTCATCTGAAGAGAATAATTAGCCCGAGCAACACAAGTATAGGGTTTTACAGATGAGTATGAGAACTGAACATAGATGCTTGCATAAGGCTGGCTTTAACACTCACAGATTTTAATTCAAATCCAGTGATAATATATCTATGGAAGGTAAATTGTTTATATGCAGATATCTTCAAAAGTAACATTTATTTCAAGAATATTTTCAAAGGTTTTTAGTGCATTTTGTCTACAACAGATTGAAAAAAACACATTAGTACAATATTTATACGGTTATTTACGGTATAATAGCAATAGATGTACAAAATTAATCTTCTTATAATTGTTCAACTTGAATCATAGAAGTTGACATTCTTGGTTTGTAAACAGCCCACATTTGCAGTGAAGAGGCATATTCCTGTGTATGATTCTCCAACCAAAAGCAACTATCAGGTAACTGTTAAAATTAAAAGCAATTAAGATCTTAAATAGGCAGTTATGGCAGGCATTGCCATAAACTGAAACAGAACAAAAAAGCTTCACTCCTATTCATTAGGCATTTGTCACAATGTATATGCTGCATGCTTCTGTTTGAATAGAAAAGCAATTATGTTTTAATACACTTATATTCTGCTCGTCTTCTCATCATCCTAGGATAATGAGTCATTAGAAAAAAGAATATTATATACAGCAATACAGCTTATTGTTCTGTGCAAATTATTATTGCATCAGCTGAGCATAAGTACCTGACAGTTAGGAAAGCTTAGTTGTCAGCAGTTTCTGTTTGCGCTTGTACTATCCATGCAAGCCTCCAGAAGGGTTTTTCTTCATCTAGCCCTGTTTTCTGCTATTACTGAACCTAAAGTTCATGACCCCTGCACTGGATATAGGCACAGAGGACACAATTTGATGACATCAAAAAAATCTCTGTATAGTGCCATGTGACCGGCTCCCATGAGGCACAGATACATCTGAAGCAAGTCCAGACCGTACCATTACCATGACTACAGCAGAGTAACTTATTTAATGCACCAAACAGTAGATATGAAATAAATAAATAAAAAGTATAAAACTCATTTACATATAAATCAACATCATCAAATTGCTGGAGTACACAGTCGAGGCAGATAGGCTGGGAAGATCATTGGTTTTAAATGAGGAGAGTCAGAGTTCAGGCTGCTTTCTGCAGATGACCCGATTATCCTCAAACCAATGCCAAGATAAAAATCATGCTTCCACACCCATAAAGCTACTATATCAGCTCTGAAAAGGGAGCTATGAAAAACAACAGTAGCCAAGGTGAAATGTTAGGCAAGGTTAAACTATCCGTCTTTAAATGGTATATGCTATGTCCTTGTCCTCACCTACTGCAAGATGTCAGGAGCATGACCCTAGCAGAGACCTCACACAGGCCGGGGAGACTGCAGTAGTCATCTCCATGAGAAGTGAATCTTTCTCCTGCAATGATGTCCAGACCAGTGCCGACTATTAGCTCTGCTGGAGCCATTACCCCACAAGCTGTAAACAGCATAAACAAAGACAGATAATTGGTTAAGAATGTTGAGAGGCTGTATTTTTACTGCCCAAACAAATGGTTCTTTAAAGTAGGACTCTGCCATTCCTTATTGTATTACTGTATTTAAAGCAAGTCTAAAAATAAATTAGTGTTTCACAGGTAATAAAGATAGAAGGCCAAAATTCTGCTCTGCAATAATTGTTATTTACAAAAGTCACAAAAAAGCCTTGCACCATGTCTCTCCATTAAGTTTACAATAAACATTTTTGGAAACTAATAGAAAAAAAATATTCTTTCTGAACATTAGTGGTTCAATTGGCTTCTCAGACAAAATTTCTACACACCTTGGACATCCAAACCTGAATTTACTAACTATAATATTTTTCCTATATCATTGAATCACTGCATATGATTGGCATCAAAATAGGGAATACGTACATGCATGTGGGAGAACAGTTAATTGCTTCCTATCTTACAATGATAGGGGCATGCCATTAGTTCTCCAGCATATGGCACAAAATTAGAGCCTATTGCTACTACATTTTCATCGTGTTAGAATGTTAATACGAGGTTGCACTCTTTATATAAATCTAATAAAACACATGAGAAATAAGATTCAGGTCTTGGTAAACTCTGGGGTTTTTTTTTCTAGATAGTAGACTTTAAACCACAAGTTAATAACATGTACAGAGAAAACATTTTAAAGTCTTTTACATAGTTAAAGGGAAGCAGGAACAAGTGATAAATAGCTGCATATATGCAGTACTAAGGTTACCCTCGAAAAGCAAAGCTTTTGTTGCAAAGTTAAAGTCATAGTATACTATAAGACTTTCATAAACACTTTTATGATAGTTTTGTGAATCCTAATGCACTATTACTGGAGTTTCTGGTAGAGGTTTATATCTAACTATGTTTACAGAAACACTGTTTTAAAGGTTTTACAGTAAAAGTTGGTACCAAGAGAGCCCTTCTGAAAAGAAGAAGAAATAAACTGAAGCAGAATAGACTTATGCTAAATGAAGCCTTTTTGGATTCTAAATATTACGATGCTCAGCATATGCTTGCTCTTACAAATCTATTTGATTGCTGATTTTCTAATGATGATATTGATGTGCTGTTAATAGAAATATGCAGCACATGCTTGCTAATCCTGATAAGCATATACTGCAAATCCGTCTGATTGTTAAAATTCCTAATGATGATATCGATGCAATATTGACATGCTGTTGAGAAAAAATCCAGCATGCAGTGAATGGTTAAATGAGGTAGGATACATCAGATATCTGTTTGATTGTTAAATTTCTAAAAATTACTCTAGAGCATTTTCAAGGAAATAAAAAAAAGCATGCAACACATGCTATTCTAAATATTCTACACTGTAATACTCTTCAAGTAGTATATGTACATTTTTGTGTTTGTTCTGAAAACATTACATATATAATTAAGAAACATATGTCAAGATCTTTTGGGTATCATGCTGCTAACAGAATAGTATTAAATGAGTACAGTATTTTAATAGTTTTTGCAACCTGTTTTTTCAGAAGAGAAAGAAATTCAAAATGAAGGGTTTTTTTGAAAAATCTTTTTATTAAAGAAAAAAATAGCACAGGCACTGCAATCTGAAGGGTATCAAGAAAATAGTAAATGCAGAACTGTAATTGCATTTTTTTTGCAAACAGATTTTGCATTTTTAAATTATTATTATTCCGTTTAAAAAAAAAAAATGAAGTGATATATAAGTATTGAAGTGGAATGCTTATAACTTTTCCTGGAAATTATCATTACAAGAGAAGAGCAACATTTTTGGCAGTAAACTGCATACCCTATTCTCTTTGGTTTAGTAACCTATGAAGACACAAATAAAATTTCAAATTTATTCACAACTTTTCCTTCAACTTCCTTTCCCACTGTTACTCCCCCCACACAAAAAACCCCAAACCCCCCCCCCAAACCTCAAATAAACTGAAAACTTAGGATGGGGGCAGGAGAGAAAAGAAAACCAGCAGCACAGTCGAACGCCGAGTGCTCCACAGCAGCAGAACGCGCGCTTCAGCGTGAACAACGAATTTCATCTCTGATGTAAATTTTTGTTTCATCAACAATATAAGTGATTTAATACTGACTGAACTGATCCAAATCATATTAATCTTCAACTTCGGAAGCACGTTTGATGACCCCTTTGTATCTCGGAGGGTAGACTGCCATCTAGTGACCGCAAGAGCGTTGTCAATCAGAAATGAATCGACACCCGGGTAGAACTGGGAACTGTTTCGGACTCCGGCTGTTCTCCCCACCTCCCCGATCCTGCCTGCTCTCTTGGCCAAGGTGAGCGCGATGCCTACGCTATAGGTCTTCCAAATCCACTGCAGAAAGGTGGGAGTACTGCTCACAGCCTACCCCAGAAGCAGATTTCAAATAAGCACATAGGACCTCCCCTCTTGATCAATAAATAATATTAAATAAATAAATAATATTCACTGAAGAAAGAAATTGTTTTCTCCAAAAAAACAGAGTACAAGACATTCTCCTATAAAAGACCATAGCGTACATTCTCATATATGACTTGCAGAACTGCCTCAGTGTATTTTATTTTTTCTGATGCTGCCACTTCTAACATTTGGACTTTTTCACCACTGAAACCTGTAACAGAACAGAATCCCAAATGCTATCGTTTACTGGTCCACGATGAGAGCAAGGAAGAGACGAAAGCTTAAGCAACAGCAGGAAACTCCAGGTAAAGAGAATGATAAGCATATGCATAAGAACAAAAGGAAAAACAGGCAAAGCAATAAGATCCATGTGGTTAATTCTGTCAGCTTCAGGTGCTTACTTGTATCTAACACACTCTCAAGATCAGCGAAAAAAAGTTAATACATTGGAAAACATAACCCTTATAATGATACAAGGCCACTGAAACCTAGAATTATCCACTCCTGACAGTGCAATAGCTGCATAATTAATGGTGCCTTCCTTTAATATGCACATTATTGTCTTCCAGTTCCATGCACGCACTGGAATACATGGTACTGTGCAGCAAAGCAAATGCTGTTTACTTCCAGCTTCAACCCATTCACCTCTTCAGGCTACAGAATCAGTGAAGCTATAAAAAAATCTAGGAGCACGTGAATAGAGTCAAGAAAAAACACACTTGTACAAGTGTTTGGATTAGCAATTAGTACATGGGAAAACATTTTAAGAGATGATGGTACATCATCCTGATCCTTCCCACCTGTACAGCAGGAGGGATCGGGAAGCTGATACATGCTGTATTGCCAGTTTTCCTATACATTGCCTTAAGCAACACGACACAAGAGGAGGGGAATGACAGACTAGGCAGAAAAACTCTTTTGTATAATCAAGGTAGTCACTGCTACTACTACTACTTCCCTGGATGAAGAAGATAGTATACAGAAAAACCATACTCAGAACAAGGTGTTTCTATAGCATACCAACTTGAATAACTGGACAAGGCAAACACATAATGTTCTATTGGAGGTACTTAAGCTAAATGGCTGAAGCAGCTTTCACAGGTCAATAAATTATAAGAACTTGCATGTGGCCTTGGAACAGGTGCAAACTAGAACTTGGTGTTTATTTTTCTTTTTAAAGCTAATATTTGTTCCTCTGGAATATGAGGTTCAGGTGGTCTCCACAGTGATAAACTTGCAAAACAGTTTGCCTGAAGAAAATTCTGTGACGCAAGTTATAAAACTGATGAAAAAGGAGGGTGAGCACAGAGGGTGAGGTTATGAACAAGTTAGAGTTTCCTTCAGGTGGTTAGAAACCAGCTTCCATGATATCCTAAGTGACAGGATTCCTCATCTTGCAGAAAAAGTCAAAAGCACCAGATTTGTGTACAGTGTAATGCACCTAGTGCTGGTGCCTAGTCCTGTTCCTAATGTTGGGATTAAGCTCCAAAGTTTCAGCAGTTCATACAGTCAGAGAAGGGGGTCTGGCTAGAACAAAGTGCAGAATTATTACATCTCAGCCCGTCCAAAAACCCCAATAGCTTTGGGTTGGTGTGGCAACAGTGCAATATGTAAGAATGCGGTATTTAGATCTGGAGTTCCCGATTATCCTCTTCCTTAATTTAGAGGAAATACAGTTCCTTTCCTTCACTTCACTCGCCTACCACCAAACGGGTAAATGACTATGGATAACCCTATAAAGGCCAGTCCTAAGTATATAGTATGAGTATAAGAAGGTATTTGTTCATCAGATTTATCATGAGTCTACAGTTATGTTCTGCAATATTCATGACAATTCCACCTTTGCTTTTAAAGATTGTTTTCTATACCAAAAATATTGAATATTTTTGGCCTCTAAATTAACCTGAATAACAATTGCCACACACCTGATTTTGGTCAACTCTATTAATTTTCGCAGGAATAAAGCCCACAGCATTTTAGAAGATTTATGAATAGTTTTTATTAACATTTTACTTGATCACAGAAATGAAGTTGAGCTTAAGGGACTTTATTCCATAACCTACTTAGTCAAATTGAATGCAGTAAATTGAATGACAGACTCAGTCCTACAAGAAAGAGGGTGTCAATCTTTGAACAAGAAACATACTAATAGAACCAGAAAGACAACATATATATTATCATAGCTTACAAGTTAGTGAACTATGGTAACATACTTCCAAGAAGAAAAAGATGTTAACTAAAGTTTAGTTTTCACACTTCATCTGTGGTTACAGATGTCATTCCACAGAGGACTAAAGAGGGAATAAAGCGGGAGTGGGGTGGGGTGGGTGGTATCCAAATCAGACAATTAAGAAGGAGTTGCCAATACAACCTTTATTAAAAAAAAAGGTCAAATATGATTTGATCAAATTTTTTTCCACTCAATAAGATCATCTCAATCAGTAGAAGAACTTTTATTTTAAGTTTTGTTGTAAAGAGATTTTTAAGAACATTAACTTTTTAGTGTTAGAAATAAAGTTTTATTCTTCCCTAACATCATGTCTCAGCTCTTGAACCAATTAAAAATCAGTTCTGTTCTGTGAGTGCTTCTGACAACATGAAGCCTGTGAGAAATTTCAACTTTCTAATTCAGAATTAAAAACAAAAAAGTGAAGTATTTAATTTCAATTTAAAAAAAAAAGACCTACACAAGACTGATACAGTTGTTATACCATCAGTCAGTCCAGTGAGAGTTGTTTCTTAGCTACCACTTAACAGAGAAACTTCTGGTTTCAGCAGATGAAGGAGGAAGAAAACCTAAACTTTTAAATCTTGGATAAAGCAGCAAGGTATAGGAAGGAAGTGCGCTCAGACAGTGCAACAACATTTCTGCCTGGTGTAGTCCTTATAAAGTCACAGATGAGAGAAAGACAAAGTTCTAAGAAAGCTCAAGAAATAAAAATAGCATGGATGGGAGATAACAAAAAAAAATCCAAACCCATGTAATATTTCAAATCTATGCAATTTCTTCTGGAAGCAAGAAAGGCACCTTCCATTATAGTGTCACATGTAGACTTACTGCCTTCAAAGTTGTTATATTCTGACAGAAATGTCCAAGAACCTACTTGCCACTAAGCCATCTTTTTCACCTTATGACTCCCAAATATAAACCAGGAACAAGAAGTAAAATTTGAGAATAAAGCCAGCCTAGCATCACAAAATGGCAACATCTGCTGGTGCTGCAAAGGGAGGATTTGCCACCTCGGTGCATCACCCTGAGCGCTGTTTCCCCTTCTGGCAGGAGCTGCCATGGATACACCGGCAGAGCAGAAACCCACGAGGTTGTGGATCTTTCCTTCGCTTCCCACAGCCCTCTGACCTGCAGCTCCCACCCTCTTTATAGTCACCAGTGGGCAGCTGGTTTTGGGACAGGCAGGGAACAGCCACTTAGCCTGGGAAGTGGATTTACTTTGTAGGAGCAGGAAGTTAAAGGCATCTATAGCCAGTAGACCTTATTTAAAGGATCAAGATTCCATTTGGGCAACTATACTCGGTGCTCCAAAGCAAAGCTGTACTGGCTCAGGGACCGTGTACGCCCGCAATACATAACAGAAGTTCTATCTTCTGAATGGGCTGAATCCCTTTGTCTCACACTGGTTCTAGGTTGTTCAGGATAAAGTAAATTCAGCTTGCCTTTACCACAACTATTCTTTTTCTGCATTATTTATTCAATTTTTGTCTGCTCACGGTTGAAGTGCCACAAGTACTAAAAGCAAGGTTATTCATGAAAATGCAGAAAGAATAATCAGATATTGAAGAGGCAGACAGTATAAGAAGATAAGTGTTTGTTTCAAGAGTTATTAAAGACCCCAGGGGACACTGCAGGAAAAGATAGGAGTATTCGTGTGGTTGTCACTAGACACCTAACCCAGGTCTGTTTATTTGCCAGTGTTGTGTGTAAGGGTGCCAAATTAAAAAACAAGCAAACAAAAAAACATTCCACCAACAAACCTGAATCTCATGAAAGCCATCATCTAGTAGGAACCCTACAGATAAACTAGGCTTAACAAAATGTGGGACATCTTAGACCTATCTTAAAGAAAGGATAAAAGAAGACTTCAAACTGCTAAACAAAGTCATTCTGAATAGTCAAGAACAGTGCAATCCACAGAAAAATCTAATTTAGGAAAATCACTTTTCCTTTACCAACTGCCAGGTGAGATGATCAGAAGTTGCATTGCAAACATTGGTAAGAAAAACAGAAGATGAGAAAAGTTTCTGTGAAGTTTTCTGTATGATTTCTGTGAAAGACCAAAGTATTTTTCATTGTAACTCTAAATTTTTTCAAAACAGTACAATAAGAAATTTACAGATCTTTGGACAGAATAGTAGATATGTCCAGAGCTGGTAAAAACAATAGAGACAATTGATAAACTACTAAAACATGTCAAAATAAAACATATTCCCAACTGTAAGTCAAAAAACGAGTAAAAATAGCAGAGAGTAAATTGATCTCCTTCAAATTTATTACAGAGGACAAGAGATGCAAGAGTTCCCAGGAAAACAAGTGTATTGTCATGCTTGTCATAACACCAACCATTTTTCAAGACTGTCGTTCTCAGCACAAATTGTGCAGAAATACAAACCAAAATACATCCATAAAGATACAGCTGGAGGACAAAGTTTTGATGATACAGAAACAAAAATCTTTTGTTGGGTTACTTAATAAATTTGCCAGATTGTAAAGCAGATTAGTTTTTGACATAAACTGCAGGAACAGAAAGTGAATTTCAAAAAGAGATGTGGTATCAGAGTGCAAAGTAGTTATAGCATCAAAAACTGTGTCCAGATGAATGAAGTTGTCTCCAGATGAAAGCAGATGTCCCAAGGAGAAACTATTTTGAACTGGAAAGACATCAGCCCAAACGGAAGCAAGAACCAGGGGGAAGTTTAACAAGCTTTGTTAAGTGATCTTATGCTTCATGCCTTCCAGAAGATACTTATGTGCTTCTCTGAGCTTTCCAACCACACAACCATTGTAAAGTGATTAGTGGCTTACCAGCATTAAAATAAAAAACAACAATAAAAAAACTCCCCCAAAAAGTTCATGTGGGGTGGGGACTCCACATATGTACATACAAATTTCAAATACACATAAATCAGGTAGGGTTTTGTTCGTTACTTATTACTGAATGTAGAGAAATATGAACTTCTAGAAAAGGAGTCAAATTAATGATGCAAGAAACGAAGCTGCAATAAAATACCAAAGCGAGCAAACATACTCATGCTGTTGCTACACAGTATTTCTCCAGCAAGATGTATTTGTGTAGACAAAAAATAACTAAGAGCACTGTTACTGGTTCACATAAACCAGTTATATTAATTACTTTTTAACTGTTTCTATTCTAGTTTACAATACACATCCCTAGTGGATAGATAAGGAGTTCAGGATTGGGGTCTTATCCTTCTGAAGTGTCTGCGAACATAGCTAGTCACGCAGCCTTACTCCAGTGGTCCAAGGACCAGCCCTAAGAGGGGCTAGGGAGCTTTAATACTGCTAAGTGTCTGTTCCAGCCAGAAACTGACACAAGACCTTGGTCTTTTTCTTATTCTAATGCCCTTTTTAACCTCACCTGAACATCCTCCAGGATCAAGATAGCTAAGTCTAGCCAGCACTTCTGGGAAGAGGGAGCTCCCTCTTATGCTGATGTGAGTAATATAATGAGTGACACCAAGTCTCTAGCCAAGAGGGAGCAGGGAAAGCAGAGAAGACAAACCACAACCGCACTGTGCCCCATCCTACCCATCCTCTGCTGGCCACAGTGCCCCACATTCCCAGTTTTTAAACACAACAGCAGCATGCGATGCTCCCTTAGGAAAGGCCCTGAGTCAGGTCTGGACTGAATGAACAGGAGCTTAAATTTAAATATCACAGTGGTGAGCCAGGTGCACTTTTTAGGTTAACAGAGTGCCTGGGAATGAGAGCAAGATCCTGCCCAGTCATTGCTCTTGAAATAGGGCAGGGTGCAGCACTACTGGAGCACACACAGGTCCCTCACGCTCTCTCTGTTACAGCCCTGTCAAAGATATCAACTATTGGTTCAATATCCTCGTTCCCGTCTTCCACAGCCTCGCAACCAGACTTGGGATTCTGCCATCTCCCAACTAAACTGACACCGGGGAGTTCTGATTAATGATAAATAGTCAGATTTGGAGTACAGATATAAGCATAGTTTCAAACAAATCTATTGGTAATAGAGCAAAAATCTATTTTGACCTCCACAGTCTGAAGCATAATAGCTTTATCTAAATGTCATTGACTGGCCTGGGGAATCAAGACCTCTGTCTTGCAAATCTTTGCTGTTTTGAAGGGTCTGGTTCAAATAGCCACTGCATATTGCTAAACAGTTTTCAGCAGTTTCTACCATTTGAACAAACCATTTAACATAATGCAGGGAGGACTCAAGACAGGCTAATATTAAGGAAAAAAAAATGCACTTTTTTTTCCTTGCTCACTAGTACTTTATTGATACAGGTTAACACCCTGGGCCTTGTAAAAGTACATTTTCAGGTTCAGTTAACTCCTTAATTCTAAGCATACTAAATTTACAGCACTGCCTACTCAATTCCCATAATTAAATGAAATTCTTCTTTTTTTTTTGCTAGTTATGAATCTTCATTTGCCATAATCATAACCCAAAGACTCCTAAAAATGTTAATTAGAAATAGCTTAAGATTTGGCAAAAATTGCACACGTGATAGCTATAACAACTACCTGTTTAATGCTGCTGCCGTACCAACATATTGTAAAACTGTAGACATTTCAGTGAGCGGTTTCTCTCTCTCAAGGGAGTCAGTCCTTGACATGCCAAATAAACCATCTCTGTCCCCCGCAAATGCTAAATAATTGCATCTCAATTCTCATGTCGCTCTACATTTATGCAAAAATTATTGTGGATGTTTATTTAGGTATGTTACACTTGCACCAGTGTTATAGGCTGAGACTTGAGGAAAATGAGCTTCCTGACCCTTCTAGTGCATGGCAGCTCTCTAACAGAAAATAGCTTTAGCTTATATTAAAGCTGTTTTACAGAAGATAATTTCTGTTCTTTTACAGAGACAGTTAACCACATTGTTGCACATCTTGCTGTGCAATTTTGGCATATGATTTTTATTTAAAGAATATTAGATTCCACCATATTCTCCCCTTTTTTTTCTTTAAGGTGCTAAATGTTTAACATTGGTTAACATATTTGATTGTAAGAAAAACACAGGATATTTTGCTGTCAATTAAGGTTTGAGTGTCAATATTTTTTTCCCCTGTAGTTTATATTGAAATGTTTGACGATAGTTTTAGAACATCATTTCTTCAACATAACAGATTCCCCTCCATCTTTGGCTTTGATGCCACATCCATACAGAGCCACAGTACAGGAGGTCACAGCCCAGTCAGCAGTAGCCCAGTGCGCAAACACGGCATGTTTTTTATGTCGTTCCTTATCCCAGAAAGCCCCTATACAATGCAGAAATAATTCAGAATTGAGGTTGTTTTGAAGGCAGAACTTTCCCCAAAGGATGAGGAGAAAGAACATTAAAAACAAAATCCCAAAATCTTTAGCCTAATAAGCAGTCTTCTAAGCATCAATTCTGGAGAAGAAATAGCTTAAATATAATATGGTCCCCCTCTCCTAGATCAGGTTACTGCTCTGGTGTACCAGGTACTGAGAGTTCGTATATGGGATGACAGTAGTAAAAAAGGAACTCCTGGAGAATGAAGATACGTATGCCTTAAACATCACACATTCGTGTTGATTGCTTTCCTCCTCATTCTGTATGCTTTTTAAAATTAACTCTGTCAGTTAGGGTTGTGGCTTAATTTCATACTAGAGTACTCTAAAAGGTGTTTTAGGGCTATGTAGAGTGGCAACAATTAATAAAATATTTCCTTAAATAACATCGCATCACAGGTTATCTCAGAAAGATGAAGATAGCCTTCCCCCCCCCCTTTTTGGGGGGCATGGGTAGGCAGGTGTTTGTTTTTTTTTAAATAGGGAACCAACCCTTTATGTTTTCTCTCCTTGATGAAATGTCCAGAGTGAATCCAACCCTTGCAGCCACTTTCTCCCCTACTTCCAACAGTTAGTCATGTAAAAGATTATAGCATAATGTAAACACGATTAAACACACAACATGAAAAGACCTTTGATCCTTTTCAATAAAGGATGTAAAGTGTCCAACAACAGGACAAAATTTTTTTTAAAATCTTGGATACCTTTTCAGAATATGTTGATTTTTGTGGTTTCACTGTGCATTCAAACAGCTCTGTCTTTTACGATTTGTATATAATGCAAGCCTGAAACCTCATTTAGGGTCCCAATTCCTTAAGAATTTTTTTAAGAGGCCAGAATGCACATGACAAAATATGTTGACCAACACAGGCGCATTGCAAAAGTCTCCGTAATAGTTCCTACGGTATCCCATTTGCACTTCTGTCCTTTTTGAAATATTTCCAAACACTAATACTCTGAAGAGCCTTTTGCAGGGTGCCAAAATACATTATTTCCAATTATAAAGTTCAAAGGCATTTGTCACTTTTAAAGTAACGAAACGTGATTTACTGCTTTAAAGTGTTAGTTTTTATGTGTTCATGAGAATAACCCTTCGGTGGCTTTCTGTTGAGTATTCATAAAATTCTGCCTGCCAGATAATTATATTGCATTAATATGGTATGAATAAACGAAAGCAGTAATTATGGTTTTATTCTTTATTTTGCAATTTACAGTTTGCTTTGCTTCAATGGTACAAAATTATCATGTCTGAAACAATATCACATGGTAATTTGTTTTAGGACTCTTCAGAACATACACATATAGAGAACCCCACCCAGAGTAATTGGATGGAGAGCATAAAGAATATGTAGACTAGACTATTACATTTTCTTTCTGTTAGGCTTTGACTGATCGTCAGGAATTGCGTAAGATGACAGAAAAAATGTCTATTTTTGTCAAGTTCAAGTTTTTAAAATAAAAAAGGGTATTTTATACACATTTGTCACCTTTCTATCACCACGCATTCACTATACCATGCCATCAGTTCTGAAGCCCCCAAGGAAATCCATGAGGATTACTGCAGGAGAAATAGATAGTTCAAAATAGCTGACTAGAAAGAAGACTTGATTCTATAGCACACAACTTACAACAGATGTTATAATACACACTAATATGTATTTCTTTTTCCAGAAATCAACCTTCCATTGCATTACCACTGCAATCAATGGTGGCCTCCAAGAAGAGTCAGGCAGACTGTTGCTCAGAGAAGTACAAATTCTCTTTTTTATATCTAGAACTTTGAGTAGACTTCTCAGTGTGTGGCTTCCTCATAGCCTCAGCCTTTTCTACCACATCTCAGTATTCATCTTTCAGTCGTAACTGCACACCTCAGCAGCAATGTAGAGCATTCCTCCAGTGCAAAATACCACTGAAAACAATGGGACTTCATGGAAGTAATGATTGTCCAAGGTAGCTATAAATAGGGGATGTACATAAGAGATCTGCCAGTAGACTATCAGACAGGAGTCCCTTCTCTTGAAATCTTGAATGACCCTACCTCCTATGGGCCTGCATATCTACCTCACAGGGCACTGACTAGCAAGGTTTCCAGATCACCTTACTACCATTAAGCAAGTATTCCCAGAGACTCTCAAATACAGTAATCCTTGTTTCAGTAACGGACAAAGCATTCCCCTTGCACACAGCAAGTCCACGGCACTTCAGAGAAACTCTTCACTGTGACTCTTCACGGTCCTCTTGTCAGGAGTTCAAGGGAAGTGCATAAAAGGCAAGTGGATAAAAGTCTTTGGCATAGGTGTGAGGTAGAACTAGCCCATCAAGAACACATCCAACCATCTTAGCCACCTTGTGCTTTCACCAGTATTTTTACTTGAGCTAGACAGACCCCCAGGAGCCAGGCCAAGAGACTATGCATCAAGTGCAGGGGATAAGAGCAGCAAAGTTATCTCTAGAGAGGAAGTGAATGCATGTGAAGAACATTACCACCTTCTTAGAATTTTTTGCATATATCACAACAGCAATATTAATGGTTGCATTAGCACCCCTAGACCAATACTTTGTCTGCAGGCTTCTGTATGAGGCTTTCAGTAAATTGTAGTTATCTGGCTTGGATGTGGAGGCAGTTGTTTGGGAAGAAAGCATTGTTCAATAAGCATCACAACCTTGCATCATCAAGCACTTTCAGCCAGCCATTTTCACAAACCTCCATCCAAGGGACAGATTTGAGAATTAAGATCTTTATACCAACCCCAAAGAAGCTGTCTCTGTACCAGGCATATATGGAGAAGGAGATAGCTGTAAAATCAACTAAGATTTCTATTCTTATATTCTTTAGCTATTACAAACCATAATCAGGAGACATGAAAATTTCCAAAGAGTTTGGATTAAAAAGAAACAATAAACACTACAGCTCACAGAAGAGCTCACTAGAGATTATAGAAACAAGGGATTCAAAAAAGAAATCAGGCAAACAAAAAAAAAACCCAAACCAACCAACCAAAAAAAAACCCCAAACTTAAGACTTCTGTTCATTTTGTCACAATTTTGATCATAATATAGTATAGCTTAGCAGAAAAATATAGGTCTTAAAACCCTTAAAACTGCTTTTTCCACGTTGTGGATGTGTGCATAATATCAAAGAGGAGGTATTATAAGAAGAGCATAGACATGAGGCAAGCAAAGTTACAAAAGCCAAAGATTTTTAACAAGACTTTTCTCCAGTTATCATGCCAGTAAAGTATGTAAAATGAATTTAAAGAAAGTAAATAGGCCAGAGAAGAATAGCAGACATACCTGTAGCAGTATCTTATAAAGTCCTTTCCAGAATTATTGTCATCACAAAGAATATTTCTCCTTTTAAAACAAGGAATCACTCTGAACACTTAACTTTAAGCTTTGTATTAACAGGCATTTTTCTTTCTTCTTACAGAAGAAAGATAATTCTTCAGTATTGACCAGGATATGGAAGTAAAGATATGAAATTAAAAGATTTTTTTTTAATTAATATATTGCCAAATAGTTAAGAACAGATAATTGCTCTGCAGGACAGGTAATATTCCACATCTTATATGTCCTAATATGAGAACTTTTCAAGAAAAATCATGACAACTTCTTTGAAATAGGTGGATCCATAGCCTCTAATTTAGTCATGAAGCCCAATATTAACTTTTTTTCCTCGGTAATGTTGTTTAGAAAAGACACAGAAAACCTTTCCAAATAAAGGACTAGAAAGAGATGAACATTCCTTTTACTCCATCTCTATTAAAAAAAAAGTAAGAAATAAATTTGCCTTTTGACACACCATAAAAATTAGTAGTTGCAAGCCATACATACTTTCACAATGTACATCGCATGGAGCTCTACAGACATCGCTATACAGAATGTCACAGCCACTTGTTAAGTATGGTACACCACCCAAGTCTTCCAAAGACTGCATGTATATGGGATGGTTCGTTTACTGGAGGAGTTTAATTTCATCCACAATGGCACTGTTTACTTACATTTTGAACTGGGAGAGTTTTTCACGTATCTTTACTAACATTGCTCTAAACTGTTTATTTTTGTAATATCCAAAATATGTTTCTCACAGTTCCTACTCATCTTTGTAAAAGAAAAGAAAAAAAACTAAAACAAACCAATCTGAACTGAGCTCCTATGCTGATTTGCCAGTCTCACTGTACCAGCACCAGTGAGAAAATGACCAGAATGGCTTAGTCCTATCTAAGGCCATATAGATGGACAAGGATGTTCTCAGCCAGCCACCAAGATGACCAGTCGTTGGACAGGATTGGAGAGGGGCAGTGGGGAACACCACACGCAAAAAGTAAAACATTGTCTTTGGGATACTTCAGCATAGAAGGGATTTTGTCAGCTTCAGAAGGATGTAAAACGCACATGAAACTCATACACAGCTAAGCACAACCAAGATAATTTGGCTAAACATTGTACTACAAAAATTTAACTAGGAAAAAAATGGAATAGAATTTAAAATTTCCTAACTTATCCACACAGGATAAAAAGTGTAAAATAACCTTTTTCTGATGCATTCTATTACTGGTCCCTAAAGCTTTTTGTATTAAAAGGTTCAGACTTTTTCTTTCATCACTCTAAAAAGGGAACTTGCCACTTCACTGGTGGTAAGACAACTCTGAAAATTTAAGGGGAAAAAAAAAAAACAAAACCCACAGAAAAACCACCAAAACCAACCAAACTGCCACACAACAGCCTACTTCATTATCTATGAAATAAGTATAAGTTTTATTTAAAATACTTAAAGTTTTGATTACAATTTTAATCTGCTTTTCTCTGCAATTATTGTGCTAGAATTTACTTTTAAAAGGAAAGGCATCCTGAATAACTACTCATATGAATCCAAAAGAGAGAGGGCTTTAAGGAAATCCTCAAGTATCATATGACTAGCACTAAAAAAAGTCATTAACATTGAAAACAGTGCCAGGTAAGCACATTCTCCCACTAAAATTTTTCTCCAGTTTGCTAGTGACATTTTTAAAATGAGTTTTGATGAGTCTGGTATTCATTTATCACAGAGAAAGTCAGAAACATGTCCAAGCTTTTCTTTAACATTACACTGAGAGTCAGTCACTAGCTTTACGTTAAACATATCTTTAAAGACATACTCCGGTAACAACACTTTGATGGTGGTCTAAATTATGTTATTTAAGTGAAAATGGGGGAAGAAGGGTAAGCTGAACTTCTGGCTTTAACATTT
>NC_059472.1:102297690-102320190 GCF_018139145.2 Gymnogyps californianus | reverse complement strand
TGCAAAATGCCTGTAAAATGCCCATAAATGTCCACAAAATGTCCATTGAGTTAATTTAGTCCATGACTTTGGGCTCCATCTCTTATGGTCGTCACTCAGGACAGGAAATGTGGTGTGTCGCGTGGAGTTATTGGGCACCGAAGTCAGCTCAGGTCAGGTCCCTGCTGCACTTGCACTGCTTCTTGTAAGGCTTGTTCTTCATTGGTTCAGGTGGTTCCTGCTAAGGTAATTCCTATAGCATGCAACTCATATCATGGGTGACAACAATTTAAAGGTATATCCATTACAATCTCCACCCCTATTCCCTTTGGGTTTAACATTAACAAATCCAAAACATAGCCCCATATTAGCTACCATGAAGAAAATTAACTCTATCCCAGCCAAAACCAGCACAACTGGTCAGAGCAGCCCTGGGATGCAATCAGCTTCCTGTAACTGATAATTTTTTCTAAGACAGATATAGCATAACAGAGATCTTCCTCATTTTCCTGATGTTGCAAAGACGATACAGTGCTTTTGCAGCATAGAAGACAGCAAAGAATAGACATCACTCTCAAATTGCATACCTTCTTTGTTCAGTCATAAAGAGCTGAGTGAGAAGAGCCAAATCATTCCTCCTAGACCCATCTCTTCACCCAGACTTCATCAGACTCACCACCAGGTGAGCATGGTCACAGGCCAGCCCTCGTTCTCAAACAGCCCTTGTACTAGCTGATGAACATCATCTCTGGTAGTCTTCCTTGCATCTCACTTGTGGCTTTTAAGGCTTTCACTGATTAAGTGCCTTCACCTTGTAGAGGGTTTGCTGTACATTGGTTAAACTTTTGTGGTATTCTCAAAAAGATACCTCTGAGAAAGTCAGTATCTCCTGAAAACCTCTTGCCAGGACTTTCTGTGAAAGGCCATATGAATTTGTAAATCTGTCGGCATTAGAAAACCACGCACTGAGGAGCATGAAACAATAATTTGGTCCTTTGTTTAAATTTATTCTTCTCACTTAAATACCAAAGTATATACAGCACTAGAAAACAGGCACTAGTTTAGGACATGGCTAAAATCAACTTCCCACATGTAAAATTCTATAATGATTGTATTTACAGGTTGACAGAACATGGGGTTAACAGGTATGTACTGCAACTTCATTTTGCCAGCAGGAGACTTGATGGCTTTCAAGTAATAAATCATAAAAACTTTCCTATTTCTAAACATTTTAAGATAAGGGAGTTGGAAATCAAATCAATTTAGGTTTCTGTACGCAGGTTCCAATCTTTCTAACCAGGGACAAATGTGTTGTCCTTGTCAAATCATTTCAACGTGAACCAACTGAAAATTTATTATCTTATAAAGACCATCTATGTCTTTTCCCAGCATTCTTTGAGGACTACACTGAGATGATGTCCACACTATCATGCAATTTTACTTAGAGAAGGGGGGTGGGAGGGAGAAACAAATGCACACACATAGCTACTCTTTTATAAGTTGGTCTATCACAAATGTTATTTAGTCTTATATTTAAACAGCAAAAATCATGTGCACAAAAATTAAATTAAGTTAGATTTGTGTACTTTATGTGTTATGTTTTAGCATCCTTATTACTGATTTTTTCCCACGGTGCTTTATAAAAGTACAGTTCCTTCAACATAAATATTGAACAGGCTGTTGCTGTGTGACTCCCTCCCCAGGGGTAGCTGCTGGGACAGCAAATTTTTTAGCACTTGGGGCAAGTGGGTAGAGGAGAGCAAGCAGGAAGGGACACAAGGGACTTCTCATCAGAGAAGGAGCAGACTTCAGCTGAGATGAAGAGGAGGCTCCAGGCAGCATGAAATGGTCTAGCTATCTGAGCAACAACTGCTGTGGGGCTCTTTCCTCTTCGTAGTGGTTGGCTAAGTGGTCCGACTCTTTCCCAGGAGTCTCCTACCAAGAGCAGTATGGAGGAAGGGAAGGAAAGTAGGGAACCAACAGATATGGAGTATGTGGGAGGAAGCTGCTCAGGTGTACGCTTTCCTTCGTGTTAGCTCAATTCCTGCTCAACCTCAGTATATTTATGCTCATTTTTTAAACCCTGAAATCTGCAGTTTATGGTTTTATCATGCTCATGTAATGGCAAAAATTAAAACTGTACACACAGATTAAAATAAATAAAACTAAATTTCTAAAAATTGTACAATTGACATTGTGATAAAAGTCCTGCTACCCCATCAGTGGTGGAAAAAGAAGGGTGTGTAGGCAGGAATATCAGTTCTGCCTCCTAGGCAAACTATACTAATTCACATTAGTGTCAAGGATACTCCAAACCAAGAGGACTGGGCCCATCCTGCAGCTGTGCTCAATTAACATTTTAATGTAAAGCTGAGGAGATGCAGATAGGTAACAGGTGTGGCTCACCCTAATTAAATAGCTCTTCTCAATTTTATTATTTATTTCCTGTTATAAAAAATGCCATCGTACCTTTTTCCGAAGTTATCATTTGGGGGGGTAGGCCCAGAAGAGAAATTGCCAACAAACATATCAACTCTTACAAGAAAGCAAAAGCCCAGCTAAAGTGTTCCTAATGACATTTCATTTAATCAAGTTGTTTACAAAGAAAAGCCCAGGAAGTTGACAGTTGTATAGTTCCAGAATATTACACATCTATTCCCCATAACGTACCACAGTACACAAAGATAAATGAGCTCTACTAAGCAAAACTACCACTATCGTTACAATAGCCATAAAGTAATGCTAAAAAGGATACACTACTGGCTTTCATTCACTGGAAAATACTACAATGTTGGCAAAATGGACTTTTTGTTTTTTTAAATTAGTTAATGAACATGAAGTTTTGACTGATGGCAAGAAGCACACATTATTTTCAGCTGGGATGACCCAAGAGACCAGATGGCACTGATCCTAGCATTCATGGAAAAGTATTTTCACAATATTTAAATGTAAAACATGGCAATTCTTCTGTATTAATAAATAGTTTCTTCATGTAGTCCTTCTAATTCAAAATTTGTTGGGGTTTTTTTAACATTTCTGATAAGATAAATGACTTATGATTTTTGATAACTTCCCAACAGAATCAATACCAGACAGAATGGATATAAAAATAATAATTTGTTTTGTTTTGTTTAAAGACACTCTATTGCTACTTTTCCTAGTCTTCATGTGACAACTATCAGATAAACTATGGAGTCATCACACAGATAAGCACAATGTGTTTGACAGCTTCTTCCTCTAAGTACCTACCTCAGATGGAATAGTGTGCTATTACTAAATCAAGAAATATTTAGGTCCAAATGCTTAGTTAGTATATTTAACAACAGAGTCTCCTTTACACCTAATTCAATAAGACAACATGTAAGGAAGTTTCAAAACAAAAAAAAAGATGTTTGCTGCTACCAGTCTGACCTCATGTATCACCTTTTGCTCTGTAAACAGCTGTTGTACTGCAAATGCAAAGTCTCCCCACAACTGCAAGTATACTTATTTACATTCAATGAAGTCAGAGCCAATTACTACATTCAATTACACTGGCCTGTTTCCTTAGAGAAATATATGTTTCTTCCTCATCCTTAAAAAGAGAAGGATGAGAAAGCCATGTTAACAGGAACCATGAAGCATTGGTATAGATTACCTGAGGTCCTGTGGGGTCTCCACCCTTGGCTGTCATTCCAAACCAATTAGATGACTTTCTTTAATCCTACTTTTGAGCACAGGGATGAACATCTTCAGATTACTCCAGCTCTATTTCTGTTAACTTTCTGGCTCTACCTTAACCTGCAACAAATCAGGAGTGTTCAGAGAGCAGTGGTGGAGCAACTGAGAGGCAACGTAAGAAGAAAGTGATGCCTGTAATAGTGTGGGCAGCCTGTGTACACAACAGTGTCAAACAGGCATGCAAATTATCATAGAATCATAGAATCATTTAGGTTGGAAAAGACCTTTAAGATGATTGAGTCCAACCATAAACCTAACACTGCCAAGTCCACCACTAAACCATGCCCCTAAGTGTCACATCTACACGTCTTTTAAATACCTCCAGGGATGGTGACTCAACCACTTCCCTGGGCAGCCTGTTCCAATGCTTGACAACCCTTTCGGTGAAGAAGTTTTTACTAATATCCAATCTAAACCTCCCCTGGTGCAACTTGAGGCCATTTCCTCTTGTCCTGTCGCTTGTTACTTGGGAGAAGAGACTGATGCCCACCTCGCTACAACCTCCTTTCAGGTAGTTGTAGAGAGTGATAAGGTCTCCCCTGAGCCTCCTCTTCTCCAGACTAAACAACCCCAGTTCCCTCAGCTGCTCCTCATAAGACTTGTTCTCTAGACCCTTCACCAGCTTCGTTGCCCTTCTTTGGACACACTCCAGCACCTCAATGACTTGTATTGAGGGCCCCAGAACTGAACACAGTATTCGAGGTGCAGCTTCACCAGTGCCAAGTACAGGGGGACGATCACTTCCCTAGTCCTGCTGGCCACACTATTTCTGATACAAGCCAGGATGCTATTGGCCTTCTTGGCCACCTGGGCACACTGCCAGCTCATATTCAGCTGGCTGTCAACCAATACCCCCAGCTCCTTTTCCACCAGGCAGCTTTCCAGCCACTCTTCCCCAAGCCTGTAGTGTTGCATGGGGTTGTTGTGACCCAAGTGTGGGACCCAGCACTTAGCCTTGTTGAACCTCATACAATTGGCCTTGGCCAATTGATCCAGCCTGTCCAGATCCCTTTGTAGAACCTTCCTTCCCTCAAGCAGATCAACACTCCTGCCCAACTTGGTGTCGTCTGCAAACTTACTGAGGGTGCCCTCAATCCCCTCATCCAGATCATTGATAAAGATATTAAACAGAACTGGCCCCAATATTGAGCCCTGGCGAACATCACTTGTGACTGGCCGCCAATTGGATTTAACTCCATTCACCACCACTCTTTGGGGCCCAGCCCTCCACCCAGTTTTTTACCCAGCGAAGGGTACACCCATCCAAGCCATGAGCAGCCAGTTTCTCCAGGAGAATGCTGTGGGAAACGGTGTCAAAGGCTTTACTAAAGTCTAGGTAGACAACAGCCACAGCCTTTCCCTCATCCACTAAGTGGGTCACCTTGTCATAGAAGGAGATCAGGTTAGTCAAGCAGGACCTCCCTTTCATAAACCCATGCCGACTGGGCCTGATCACCTGTACATGCTGTGTGATGGCACTCAAGATGAGCTGCTCCATAACCTTCCCCGGCACCGAGGTCAGACTGACAGGCCTGTAGTTACCTGGATCCTCCTTCTGGCCCTTCTTGTAGATGGGCGTCACATTTGCTAACTTCCAGTCTACTGGGGCCTCCCCGGTTAGCCAGGACTGTTGATAAATGATTGAAAGTGGCTTGGTGCACACTTCCGCCAGCTCCTTCAGTACCCTTGGGTAGATCCCATCCAGCCCCATAGACTTGTGTGTGTCTAAAAGGTGTAGCAGGTCACTAACCATTTCTCCTTGGATTATGGGGGCTTCATTCTGCTCCCTGTCCCTGTCTTCCAGCTCAGGGGGCTGGGTACCCCAAGAATAACTGGTCTTACTATTAAAGACTGAGGCAAAGAAGGCGTTAAGTACCTCAGCCTTTTCCTCATCCTTTGTCACTATACACTAGCAAGCATGAATAATGATTTTAGTCTCACTAGCACCATCGTATAACCAGTAGGTGAATCAGAGTTTGATAAAACAATGAGAAAATATAGTCCGAAATTAATAGTGAGAATTCCTTTAACAAGAACCATGGGATGCTGGGATCCCTCAGGGATTGGGCAGATTTCCCAGTAAGAGTTAGTACTGGACAACACCAATACTTTTGTGAATCTAAGAAGTCTCTAAGAAATCAAGAGAGAAATATTGTGCAGATGTAATGTTCCAGAGGTTTTTGTCTACGCATAATTTCTGTCCTATAGGCAGCTATATCAAACTACACAGACTTCAGCTGAAACAGTATACACCCCTAACATGGATCCAGTTATTGGTATATTTTCTAGGTTTGAAGAGAGTTCATTTTTTGTACCTTTTGAAATGTCATCCATGTTATGAATTTGTCATGCATCATTAAAATTATAATTTCATTATATCAATTTCACTTCCTTTTAGTTCCAGTAAGTTTCAACAAATCAGTTTTTAACTTCATAATAGGAAGAGCTTGGTAGACAAGAAGAAGCTGAAAAATTGCTTTATTAAATATGCATAACATGTAATTACTTATTTCCTGCTTAGCTGAGCTAGTGAGGAACTCTTCCTCAAAGCCAGACTCTTTCACAGAAACATGCTTGTTTTGAAAAACTTCCCTCTGAGAGGTTTCTTGTGTTAAAGATGGAATTATTGGTCAAAAGGAAACACAAATTATTGGTTCTTTATTGGTCAAAAACTATTCCTTATACTCTGATAATTAGAGCAAATAAGAAATTAAAATTTCAATGCCTCACATCCTACATGAATATACTAATCTGTGGCCTTTTGGCTCCCCATCCTTTTTAATACAGAATAAAACCACTTCAATGTTTCTGGCAAAACAATTCTTTTTACCCCCACCAGGCTTACCTTAGAACGTGAACGGGAAATGTGCTCCCCAAAATAGAAACAGAGAAGATTGAAAGTTCTCGTTCATTTTTCCACAATTTTGTGTCTGTTACCACTTGGAGGAGGAGAGCAGAGGGATTTCAGTGGCTGGCTGGGTCTGAGATAACAAGTAAATCCATCTACTGTGATAACACAACATAAAAAATTGCCCTAGGTTTGGTATATGAAGATTCGTCAGGATGTTGTCACTCAGGAACTTACTCTAGTTACTCCACTAATTTTCCCCTCCTTTCCTTTCAGAGAAAAAAAAATTGTTTCTGTTACACCTGATTTCACAGTGTTACTACTACATTCTAACAAACTGAACAGGGATTCTTAAAAACAGCTGGTTTTCTACTCCAGAAAAATCAAACCAGTTGGATTTTTTTTTTTACTTTAAATACATTTAATATTTAAAAAGAGAGCAGATTGGATATCTGCCTTATCATTGATTATGCTAAATCCTTATTACCATTAAAGGAATAATTCAGATGTACAAAGAAATTATCAAACTACAGACAAACATTATCAATTCTCAATTTCATTAGCTTCAAGCTTAGCTGAATATTTTCTGCAAACATTTTGTCTTCTGCAGCTCATGACTGTCTAAAATGCAACATTAAAAACTCCGTGTAAAGTCAGCTGACATTGTCTTCTACACCTGGCCAAAGAATACGATTTCTGGATCTATCTGCTCAAAATTTGTTTGCCAAACATCTTTTCTGATGTGCACTTTTAAAATATTCATGAAACACTAACACCAAAACTAACATCAAAACAAAAATATGTGGAGAATTAGTAGAAATCCCAAAACTCAACACAACAAGGTTTAGATTAAAGTTTTATATAAAAAGGTGACAGAAAACAGTCATTGAATTACAATGGTACATTTGCATTACTTATAGAAAACCTGACACCTCATAAGAGTAAAAAGCTAAATCTATCTTTTTTGGCTTTTTAGTAAAATTTTAAGCTTTTCTTGGACTCATTAAATGAATTTTCTTACTGAACCTATTTTGTAAGTTTGTGTGCATTTAAACAGAATAAACATTATCTTTAAAAATCAAGAACAAGAATTAAGTCACATCACACTGTGTTTATAACAGTGGTTGCTGAGAATAAATAACTTCCTCTTAATACTGGAGCTGACCCCAAAACAGTCCAACTTTTCACCACCGGAGACAACAGCAATTGCATAAAAGGCAAGCACAAGTATCCTGCTGTGAAAGTTTCAGAATGTATTTCACCTAGGTAAGTTAACTACCCATCAATGCCAACAGGCTGAGTCAGACTCTAAAACACAAAATGATTAGGATATTATACATACATAATATATACATCACTTTCAAAAAATGTAGGTACCAAGAGAGCTATATTTCTCAAACTCTGAAAGTTAAAAGTCACTTCCTGTGGAAAATGGGTCAAACAATTCTGTTTTTCTAACCTACTATATTTCAGGCCTGGCCAGTCCATTGTGCATGCCACTTTAGAAACATCTGATCGATTCACTTTAGAAGACAAGTCCTGATAATAAGATTTAGCTTTCAGTAACCTACTGATTCTTCCGTTTAGAGCTTCAGCAACAAGTTTAGCAATTTCTGCATTAAAACTACTGATAAATGAAATATATTGGAATCCTAATGCTGTTGAAGAGAGCATACTGCACTGCTTTTAGAACCAGAACATAATCTCCTCCTTTCCCAAACACAGGTGAAGTAGCCTAGGCCCTTTTGCTCCAAGGTAGGATCCCATTTCATCTGACTTGCTCTGAAGTCCGCTTCAGTGTAATCTGTATTCATCGTACTTCCTTGAACTCGAAGAAACGGTTCTTATACTAAGAACTGTAATTCAACTCTTTGCAGACTTCACCTTGCCTTTTAACAAACAACTACCAGTGGTCTTTCACATAACTGTACTTGTTTCCTTTGGGATTTCAGCCCGGTGCGACTTGGCACTTTGACCAATGCATGCATTGGAGAATGAACCGCTGAAAACATCGGCGTTCCTTCAGCCACTTCAGACCTTGTTCAGACACCTTTCTTCAATGCTAATAAGGCAGCAAGTTGTCAGGGTAGATACAGAGACTCTTAGGTACTGTGCTGGCTGTGGAGCCAAACATGCTGCAGTCTCGCTCCTTCCACACTGTATCGATGAATAAATAAGACCTTGAGCTAATGTTTCATTGACAGCTCAATTTACAGTCTCTTCAAGACAGAAGTTAGAGTACTATTAACTTAAAGATGACAAAGCACATTTGCAACACTTAAGCCCTGTATCTTTCTAATGGGTTCAATCACCTTTTACATTGTAATCATAGGCATATGATTACTATTATGGCAAACTGGTAAACTTTTGAAGATATTTCTCACTACTGTTACTACTGGACCGTTGCTACTATTGATGTGGCACCAGAGTCACACACACCTCTCTAAGCTGATGCACAGTATCTCAAACCTTCTTACTTGGCTTGTAGTATCCTGCCATTATCTTCATTAAGTGCGTGTCCAACATAGCCTGCTCAGATTTTATTTATTTCAGCCCTGACCTTGAATGAATGCAGCACATTTGCCTGTCACGAGGAGTCTTGGTAATCAAAATAGTATTCCAAAGAAATGCAAGAGTCTCTGATACATAATTCTCTGAGTAGTGCGTGGACCACTCTATCTCCCGGAATATCAAAGTAGCATAGTACTTTATTAAGCAAATTACACCTAAGCAAATAGTCTGGTTTGAATATCTAGTGCCCGTTACATCCACCATCACTCTAGGTCATCTCTAATGGAGAAACACTTCATAAATCAATTGGTGTTTGGCATAGGGAACTCTGCCACGTTGCTTATGTGACATTCACAATAAAGATCCTAGGTAAATTGGAAAAATCTTTGGAAGAAGGGTAGATGGGCTGGAAAAGAAAAGAGAAGAAATACATTTTCATTTAATGTTTCTCCCCCAAAAAAACTCTAAACCCAAAAAGCCTCTTACCAGTAAGAAGAGAAATATTTCAGAGAAATTATGTCAGAGCATATGCTGGAAAAATACAATATAATGTCGCAACACATAAATGTTCAGAGTACTGTACAGAAATAGTATAAATAGTAGCCCTTGTAAAGGGAAATATCTCTACAAAATAAAAGCATTTTGTCTTAAAGTACATTTGTTTATATTACAAAGTGTCTCCCCTCCCAGTCTTCTGTACGCTGCTGCCCATTCAGCACAGTCACAGTCTAGTAGAAGATTAATATTTCAGAACTTGTCATGGGCAGTTTCACTTGACTCTGTCACTGCCTATGTCTGACAAGCTATTTATCATGCTGCTAAGTGTCAGCATTAAATTATCCCTGCTGTTATGACAGCAACATTATTCATCAGGATTACAGCCCCAGTACAAGGCTGCTTACAGCTGTTACCTTCTTCTTCTGAGCTTTATCGATCTCTGCTCTTTCTATTATAAAAAAAAGGGGCTATGCACATGACCATTCACATCTTGCATGTCTGATGATTTTTATTTCTGTGCCGACATCGAACAAAAAGCCTTCCCAGAAATGAGCTTCCACAGTTATAAAATGTCACCGGCAGAAGAGAATCGCATTCCCTTCAACTGGAGGCACATTCTCTTTGAGGGGACAGAGAAAGACTGTAAACATTATTGATCATAATGCATAGGCACCCAAGGTTGAAGCATGTTGCTTGACAAATCGATCTGCATTTGTTTTAACCAAGTCACCCTTCCTTAACCACTGCAATGAAATGACAATGAAATCAAGAATTATTTATTAAGATGTGCAGTGTTATTCACAAGCAGCTCAACTGTGCCCTGTCTCCAGTCCGAACTCTGAACACTCCAATTGCCTTCTGCGGGGCTGTTGGTCTGGAGCAGAATGATATGATGAATAAAGAAAAGGGCATGTTGAATTCTTTAAAAATTCTTTTGCAGCTGTCCTGGTTTCAGCTGGGATAGAGTTAATTTTCTTCTTAGTAGCTGGTACAGTGCATTTTGAATTTAGTGTGAGAATAATGTCGATAACACCCTGATGTTTTAGTAGTTGTTAAGTAGCACTTATCCTAAGTTAAGGACCTTTCCATTTCCCATGCTTTGCTAGCAAGCAGGTGTACAAGAAGCTGGGAGGGAGCATAGCCAGGGCAGCTAACCTGAACTAGCCAAAAAGGATATTCCATACTGTGGAACGTCATGCCCAGTATATAAACAGCGGGGAGCTGGCCAGGAGGAGCGGATCGCTGCTCAGGCGTCGGTCAACGGGTGGTGAGCAATTGCATAGTGCATCACTGTTTTTTATTCCTTTTTTCTTTTTTCCCTCTTCTTTTTTTTGTTATATTCCTTTTAATTACAATTATTATTATTATTATTTTTATATTTCATTATTATTATTGTTAGTATTATATTTTACTTTAGTTATTAACCCGTTCTTATCTCAACCCACGAGTTTTACCTTTTTTCCCGATTCTCCTCCCCATCCCACTGGGAGCGGGGGGGGAGTGAAGGAGCGGCTGCATGGTGCTTAGCCGCTGGCTGGGGCTAAACCACGACAGCAACTTAAACTCGTTCACTTTTCTGACATTCCACCACCCCTGTCCAAGAAAAGAACAACAACAACAACAACAACAAAAATTATTAAGAGATTTGGTTTAAGCTATGTTGGTTTTTATTTCTAGGACTTCTACGTTTTTAGAATGGTTGCTCTGCAATGACTTCTTTGGCAATTTACTCCCACTTTACCTTTGGTTGCCACTGCTGGACTTCAAAACCAAATACTAGCATTGTTAAAAATATGCTGAAAAAAACATAAAGCCCTACGCATAAGTCCATATATGATTTTTTAAACTGTAGAATATTTGAGGTTTTTGAAACACAGAAGTCAATTCATATGGCAGAGTATGTGACGTCCCACATGTCAGAGCTTTGGAAGAAGTCACCAGGCACCTACAATACATCGTGTCATGTGTACTGAACTATTATTAGGAAGAGAGATTTCAGTAAATTTAACAATACACCCTGCTATCTCCATACCATTTTCACCTGGTAATTTAGACTTTGATTTTCCAAATCATGCCATTAGCCAGACCTCTCATTGAGTGCTCTTTCAAATCACTAATGCATAAAAAGATAAAAAGGGCTTCTGAATATCAAGTTCTTAAAATTCATTTTAAAGTATAATAGGAAATAAAATAGAAGAATGCCACCACAAGGAATGGTATTCTTCTGTTTCATATTCTTGTTTCATAACATCTCACGGATGTTACTGCCTTTCAAATCAAACATAATGTTTAGTGTTTTCCTTAGATATCAAGGTATGTGTTTGAGGAAGACTTTCAGCTTTTATTAAGGAGGTATTTCATTTGCTTATCTGCAAGGAATAGAACTAAAAGGTAAATTCTAAAGATCATAAACTAGGGGACAACAAGCCTTTCCACACTTCCAACTTATTTCAAAGAATCACAGTTTCAGGGACATGGCAACATTTTTGAGGGGCTGGGACACCACTGACCCAATTTTCTGCTTTGCAGGAAGATTGCTAGCCCAGCAATGGGATGTGGTAGCGTGGACCTTCCTGCGGGAAACCAGAGCTGTGGCAGTACAAGACTGACATGTGCCAAACCCATGATCTCGGTGCTGCAGCCCAGCAATTACAAGGACATGGACTCAGCTACAACTTTGTTCCCTCTTATTAACCAGCTACAGCTAAAAGCGTGGGGAGCACAGCTTAGGCCACCACCACCACTTTCTTTCACTCACTAGCTTGCCGTCCCAGGGTTTGCACAGACTCATATGTGAGATATTTACATTTTGTGCTACATCACTCCACAGCGGAAGATTATGGTAGAATAAGCAGATATACAGAGTAAGATTTTCAATCCACTTTTTTTTTTCAGGACTTTCAAGTCCAGATTCGTCAAGATATTGGATCTTGATGGATCTTGGAGCAAGTTGCTCCAAGCACTCTATTTCAAGGTGTGTTAATAGTTCACCTAAATAAAAAATTTTGGGTAGTCACTTAAGTTTTTTCATCCTTTGCACTACTTTTCCTGATATGTGGCAGTAAACTAAAATTTCAGTAATAGTATTTTGTCTAACATGAACAATTCTGTCAGAACATTCTGACTGAGGTAGTCTTTATATTCTTAATGTTCTTATCTCTAGGAATTAGCCTTTAAAAGTCTAAAATGGAAGTATTTACTGCAGGTGTCCAGTTTCTTTGAAACAAAACAAAGCTAGGGATTTCCTTTAAACAAAGTTGCAGGGATTTCAAATAGAATAACCTGAGTGTCTTGTCTACATATAGCATGTGTTTACATTTTTCTTTTGACAAAATTAGTCAAAATTCTATGGGCATTAGCACAGTCAGGGACCAGATTAGAAGGGTTTTGATCTCAAGGGAAAGTTTGCAGTTAAAAAAAAAGGATGCTGTTTGAAATTAAGTTTCAAAGTCCCAAATCTGCTAACAATGCTCACCCAAATACTACTTCTCATATCCTTCAGCAATTATGGGACCATAATCTGTGCTATTAACAAAGAGTGATTTGGTGTTCCTGTAATATAGTAAGTTGCCAATCTTTAGATGACTATACAGAGATGTAAAGAAAATTGCAGTGATGTGGATAGGATCAACAAGAACAAATGTTACTGTTGGAAATACTGGCACTTTGCCAGGTGGGAGTAGAGATTTGAAAGGGAAATAGAAATGAACATGGCAGAAAAGTTATTTGCAATTAAAAATCATGGAAAAATTATACTTTTAATTTAATTCCGAGATTGACCTGTACACATAGATTCATTTATTTAATAAAACAAGGCCACAGCAGAAGTATTTTCCCAACAGCCTGTCCCTTACAATGGATCTGTTTACTTTAGATTCACTGGTGATTACATTCAGCTGTACTATCTGTTTGAGAGCTTTTAACTTTGAATGCTGCCGTAAGTGTCAATCTTTATATTACTGAAGGACAATTAGGCAAACCATGTAATTGTATTGTCACTTATTAATTTCAAGCTCCAATGTCATAAATTATACGCCTTAATTAATACCACATGTCAATCACAATCTGCAACTTTGAAAGGATAAAGAGGTTAACAAGAATACATAATTAAAAGAAAACAGTGAATAACGGCACGGCTGAACAGTTTATAAAATTAGACAAGAAAACTGGTGCTATGTCAGCATGTAGGAGCCAAGACAAAAATAGGGGGGTTGACAAAATGCACACAAGAATTAAGAAGTCAGAAAATGAAGGAAAGTTTTAACTCTTAAGGTTTTATTCTATTAGCAAACCAAATGTCTGGCAGAAAGTTATTTGAAGAGAACCGCAGAATAAGTCATTTATTCCTTCTGTACCATGCCATACAGGATGAAGAAAGAAGCATGTGTGTTTGCACATATTTATAGGTATAAATGGCTCAGTTCAGCAGAACCTAATCCTACTGCAATAGCTTTGCCATCACAAAGAGGTGGCAGTACTGCCTCAACACACAGGCATACCAGAGTTGGTAAAACATGCCAGTTAAACTCCTTTTTTTGATATAAGAAATGAAGACGTAGCTGAAGGCCAGTGCTCCTAGAGGGCTCGCAGCTGTAAGTACTGTCCTGGCAGGTCATCTGCTGCTGCGAAGAAATTGCAGTAGCCCTGCAGCCCCACTTACTGAAAGTAAGGACCAAAAGGAATTCAAGCAACAAATAGTAAAACTGGTTCAAAATGAAAGCATCTCAAATGTGCATGTGGTGTCAGGCAGATGGAAGGAGTAAGCAGGCAAACAATGATTCCTGTGATGGAGAATAAGGACATAGAGGAATATGCAGTAACAAGGAGCAACTGAGTATACAGCATCGGTCACTTTCAAGCGCTGCAAAGTGTTATCTCAGTCTGTCAGACTGTGGGGACATTTCCTAAAGAGGAAAAGAATACATGGTTAGGGGTTTTGTTTTTAAGCTATTAATACATGTTAGAACTGTGTCTGTACTAGCTGTAAGGAATTCAAGATCCTGTAATGAGTAGAAATGAGATGGACTGAGAGCTTATTCAAACAGAATAAAGAATATTTCTATTTTCTCCACCACTTATATTCTTCTATTAGAGACTAAATAAGAAAAAAATAGACATATGTTCAGTGGCTAATATTGAAGATCTCCTAGAGTTACTTTAAACAGACACTCCTCTCTCACAGGTAAGCCAACATTTTACTCTTCAGCTGAGTACACTCCAAGAAACAGGGAGACAGGAGCCCATCCATCTGATTTCCCTTTCAAAGCACGCACAGGCAGGTTCCTAAAACCCAGAAGCCTCCCCCTACCCCTTCCCACTGTGTTGGGTTTGCGTAGCAGGGGAGGGGCACAGGGGTGGCTCCTGTGAGAAGCTGCTAGAAGCTTCCCTGGCTCCAGGTCGGACCTGCCGCTGGCCAAGGCCAAGCCAATCAGCAACAGTGGTAGCGCCTCTGTGACAGCATATTTAAGAAGGGGAAAGACTGCTAAAAAAAAGCTGCAGTGGAGAGAGGAGGGGGATGTGAGAGAAACAACCATGCAGACACCGAGGTCAGTGAAGAAGGCAAGGGAGGAGGTGTGCCGGAACAGAGATTCCCCTGCAGCCCATAGTGAGACAGCAGGCTGTCCCCTGCAGTCCATGGAGGTTAACGGTGGAGCAGAGATTCCCCTGCAGCCTGTAGAGGACCCCACGCTGGAGCAGGTGGCTGGGCCCCAACAAGGCCGTGACTCTGTGGGAAAGCCTGCGCTGGAGCAATTCGTGGAGGACTGCAGCCCATGGGAAGGACTCACGTTGGGGAAGTTCATGGAGGGCTGACCCCCATGAGAGGGACCCCACGCTGGAGCAGGGGAAGAGCAAGAGGAGTCCTCCCCCCTGAGGAGGAAGGAGCGGCAGAAACAGCGTGTGACGAACTGACCACAACCCCCATTCCCATCCCCCTGTGGTGCTGAGGGGGAAGGAGGTAGAGGAATCGGGAGCAAAGCTGAGCCTGGGAAGAAGGGAGGGGTGGGGGAAAGGTGTGTTTTTAAGATATGGTTCTATTCCTCATTATCCTACTCTGATTTGACTGGTAACAAATTAAATTGATTTCCTGCCCCCCCCCCCCCCCAGGTTGACTCTGGTTTTTGCCTGTGGCCATAATTGGTGAGTGATCCCTCCCTGTGCTTGTCTTGACTCACCAGCCTTTCGTTGTATTTTCTCCTCCCCATCCCACTGTGGGGGAGGAGTGAGCGAGTGGCTGCATGGTGCTTTGTTGCTGGCTGGGCCTAAACCACAACACCCACTCATGCAGCACCCAAAAGAAAGCAAAGGACACGGCATACCCAGCAGCGGTAGGGTGCTTTCCCTGGGTGACGGCGCATGGACCAGCCACACATGAAGGATATTAATTTTTGTCTATTTTCCCACCAAACTGAAGTGTGCTCTTCTCATTCCTGTTGAAGAAGAGCAGTTTGTGTCTCTCTCAGCCATCTGAGGGACTGACAACATAGCACGGTGCCATGTAGGCTTGCAGCCACAGTATAGGGCAGATGCTCTTACCCAGCCAAAGAGAAGAGCTGGCAGAGGCACTTGTTTTGGCACATACCAAAGCAAGATTCATTAGAAGCTCTTCTCTACTTTCAGGGCCTGAAGAACTCAGCTGGGGTTAATTTAAGATACCAGGGCTGCAGCAAAGCTGGCAGAAAGCAGCTCTGCAGAATGGGGACAGCAAAGCCTAATAAAGGCTATGCTTACACTCCCAAGCTTGACCTATAGCCACAGGGTGGGTGCAGTCTCCCCTGGCCTCTCTCCTTCTTTTTCCAGCATAAGATTGCCATGGCCAGGCAGACACGGGGGCCCGGGTGGGCAGTGCTACCTTCCCACCTTCCACAGCCGTCCAAAGCGAATGCAACCACCCATCCCATCGCTACCCTAGTCCTTTTAGTTTTCTGTTCCTCAGTTTACTCTCATTTCAACAGATTGCAAAAGGCAGCATGAGAGAAGCTTGCAAACTCTAGTGACATGTTTAAGTAGCAAGAATAATTTTATTCCAACCTGCAATCGTAAAAAAACTACTAACAAAGCTGCTAAACACATATTGCAGTTTTCGTTGCATCCTCCAGGTGACTGAGCTGGGACAGCCCTGAAGGGATGCCCTGAAGTATGATGACCAGGACCTCGGGCAGTGACAGGAGTGGAAGAAGCTTGTCAGTACCTCATAATTTCTGACATCAGTTTTCCTTTTCCTAAGCAGCCCTACTATATAAATAACATCTCCTACTTTAAATATAACTAGCTGTGTTTCAAGGCAGATATTTGTTTCTGTGTACAATCTCATGTTCTCATCTTTTAAATTTTATCCCTGTTTCTCTGTCTTTTTCCTTCTCTCTAGCTTAAATACTTGCTTTCCAGTATATAAAACCGTACTGGATCTGAGGTTTGAGACTTCCTTTCATATACATACCATATAACAAGATTTCTACAACTACTTATAATATATTTGTGATCGTAAATATTTTCATTTCACAATCTATCAGCAAAATAGGGTATAGCTTACTACTAGAAGCAATAACTGTAAGTGGCTTTAGTGGCCTGAATTTTCTCGTACTATAAAAATTTTTTAAAGAAACTTCATGTTAGATTTAAGAACCCTACTGCTGCAACTTGTATATCTGATGTACTATTTTATTTTATTGATGCAATATATTCTTTCTTGTACAGTACTCTTAGTGATACCATAAAGTATTTTAATCACTGGCAGAGTGATCTTCACTCAAGATACTTTTCCCACTTCTGCAGGTACTTTGCATCAAAAGATTGAGGCGTTAACATAACAATAACTAAATTACAGTTCAAGAAACAAATTCCTTGGTAAGCTCAATCCTGGAGGGTACTGGAAACATCTTCTGAAGCACTGAGTACTTCCAACTTTTATCAAAGTCAATGAGAAATGCAGGTGCTCTGCAGCTTGCAGAATTGATCTCTTCCATATTATCAGTTACCAGCTGTTATCTAATACATATTGTATTGTATGAAAAAGAGCTATTTTCAATGTTCATTGTGGTGAGAACTATTAAGGAGATTTACTTGTCAGACTTCACACATCATTAAATCACTTCTGTATGCAAAAAAAAAAAAAAAAAGAAGATACACTAAATTATCCCACCAAAAATTGTTGTATCTGCTTTCTGCATTAGCTATCAAAGTAATGTTCACATTCTTTTCAAGTATCATTATAACATGATTTTCCATTAGGAAACAATGAAAACTGCAACATTACTTCACAAATAACTCCAGCCCCATCCTCAAAGATGCTGAACTATAGATCTGCTCAAGTAATTGAAAGAAGTTTTCAGCAACCCAGGGATTACATACCTAATCTGCTGCACCCAGTTAGAAACAGCTGTCTGCATCTCCTATTCTTTTGTTCCTAATCAGATGAACCACTTTTTCACATTAGATGCATGTGTAACTCAGCAGGCCTGAGTAACCTGTAGCTTTCCCTTTTTGTTCACAAGAAGGGAGATGTCTACAAGAAATGCACAATACAAGAGCCAAGAAAAGTTAGAGGCTGAGTCCATGCCCTCCTCTGCTCAGTCAGTTTGGCATGCCAGTGCAGCTATTCCTCCCCTGCTGCTGTTTGCAGGTGTGCTCCTCCACCTGGCCCTGGCCCGCATCCAGCCCACAGGTGTTTGCAGCATACATGCCAGAGCAGGCAAGAGCAAAGAGCACAGGGGATGCTTCATTTGAGAGTCCCATCCTAAATCCTCCAAGCCCTAAAAATCCAACCTGGAAACTCTGCAGGTCCTTTCCTGGGGACAATTCATCACTTGCCCCCGCTAACCTTTAGAGATGCAGCTCAGCACAACTACCACTACAGCTCGCTTTGTTGTGATTCGGAGATGTCCTCGTCAAGCCTCCCTCCTCCCAGCAGCTCCGCACTGGAGCTCCAGGAACCAGGGAGGGGAGAGCCCCTCCCTCCAAATTCCCAGCTGCAACATGCTCTCGGCAGCTCTCGCAGGGATCAGAAGCTCCATGCATCAGCTGGCACTCTCCTGGATGGATTTGATACATGCTGGTGGCAGCCCAAACAAATTTTCTTCGATAATCGGGCCCTACCTCAGAGCTGAACAGGGCAGCTGTGTGTGCCTCATAGTCCTTACAGGGCACCCACTTACATATAGCTCCCTTTCCAGGCACTGGGAAAACCACCTGACTTTGCATCGTTTCAGTGGTAAAGAACACAATCCCAAAAGGCCACAACAAGAAGACAAGCAGAAACAACCCCCCAAACAGCTGTTTTTACAATCTCTTGATTTTTAATAAAAGCTCATGATTTTGAAGGTCCAACTCAGTTATATGATATGCAGTGCAGGTTTCAGACTGTGCTCAGCATCACAGTATCTGAGTGCCTTCTGGCACAGCGTTAAGCAACCTAACTAACATCTGTCATGGCTTTTTTTTTCTTCTCATGCTCCGTATCCTTTGTCTACCTCCCTCCTTCCAGGGCAGATGTGTAAAATGTGGAGTATTTCATGCTGGATATTTTTAAAGGTTAGCGTTATATGGATATGTGTATGAGTATGGAATGAGACTAGAAAGCAAACATAGCATTTTTATTTACAGAGGGAGAAAACAGAAGAATATACCTTTACACACACACATTCTGTACCTACAAACTACCTTCACAAAATCATAGTGGGGGAGGGCCTTAATGAACAGACTTGGAGGAAAACGGTGACTCCTTCCATTGAGGAAAAATCTGATTAGCACTGCTTTACTGTGCTTTTGGGAAATGCAGAGTGTGAAGGGACTACTAGAATTAACCCATGTGCACCTGAGAGGATGCAGTATCCTTCCTAAGTGCTGTGCATCAGAATCGCATCTGCTAAAGCACTGTTACGCTAGCAGCGTCATTTAATACTACCTGCAAATGTCAGGGTGATACCGCTGCTATAATTCTTACAATTATTATCTCTGGTTTCAGAACTCCTCACTCAGTCCTTATTCAAGCTGAACTTCCCTTAAAGTTAGTAAGAATACAAAGACCAATGGGGGGCTTGTGGAAGAAAGCTTGGAAATTTCAGAATCTGGTGAGTTAATTCATTTGACACTGACATATTTTTATTTTCTCACTGTTTCTTTTTCATTTGTCTACCACTGTTTTGAAAAACAGCAGCAGCTTACCCACTTTACAAATCACAAATGTCAGAAATAGCAGCCATTATCCACAGGCTACATTTCTGCGGTCGTTTTGCCAGGGACTGCACACACTTCCCTTAAGAGATTCTCTTCTTCATACTTGATCTGTTGTCTCCCTGTTGAAAATATCACTGACACCACTGAGGCTAACAAGGTCAAGTGCTTTGAGATGGAAGCCTTTTGTACTGATGAACAGCTGAAGGGTGCGACATATGTTTTAGGGCCCTAGCAGCTGGCTCAGTGAGAGCCTCTTGGGTCTCTTTTAATGATAAATCCAGGCCCTGCTACTTCATCTCAGCATGGAAATAGCAGCATGTTAACATTCATCCAAACTCTTGTGTCTGTCATTAACTCAGCCCTTCTACTGTAGTTACATGGCAGAGCGCAGCTGACATATCACCTGTCCTCCCACCTCGCAGAACAGTAGGGCAGGTTATGCATCAGTGCAGCATTTAAATGCCATTTGACTGAAAACTACCAATTACTCCACATGTTTTATGTCTCTGTTTTTTTTAATTTTCCTGAATGTCAGCTGATCACAGTTGTTTCTTCCTCTTGTTATTTTCTGTATTCTAAATATATATATGTGTACATATATATATATAAAAAGCTTTATAACTGATGCTTACAAATTTTGTCAGTCATACATATAATAGAAATAAAACAAGCATATCTGCAATTGTCTCTGCAGGAACAAATCAGCTCATGGCTGCACAAGGCCCCGAAGGTCACAACCTCCCATTGAGCCACGCTCAGAGGAATGAAAGAGAATAACAAATTCAGCAATAAATGCTCTCTTTAGTAAAAAGTTTTGAAGCCGCTGGTCAGGAGGGAGGGAATTTTCCCAGTTCTCCTCCTCTAGCAGTCTTCAGTCCTCAACTTTATCCTTTAACAAGTACTTTGGGATCCTTGAGAGTGAAAGGTGCTATATAAATGAGAGATGTATTAATAAAATCCCCAACTGCAGTTCAGCTGCAAATGGGAGCTCCTCCAGCTCAAGGCTGGAGTAATTCTGCTAGGCAACCACAGATGGTGTGACAGATGATCTCAGCAGCCCATCCTTCTATGTTTTTTTTTTAGTTTAAATTAAAACAAAAAAAAATTATAAAGCTATCTTGGCATGCTACAGATTTCAAGGGCCTTAAGTTCATCTTCAGAGGTAGCTTTGGTCCCTTTACTGCTATTTCTTGTCAGAAAGTTTTATACCTGAATCCAGCTGGGGAAAGAATGTGTATGCTAGACATTTGCTTCCACCTTGCCACAAATGGCAGGGGAGGGAGAGAGGTGAATGCCTGGGATAAATGAATCTCTCTTGTTGAGAACAGAAGCAGACTCGTCATCCAAGAAAGAGTTCAAAACTTCAGGGTTTCTGATTCTGTCCCAGCTAGCTGAATATCCAGTCAGCCCATAACAGACTTTCTTTGTGCTGCTGACTCTTTCTAAGCACTATGAGCACTGATGCCTGTACCTGAGTTAAATGATAAACTGCCAGAAGATGAGGACAACTGACATAATGCAGAGACAGGAAGAAAAAATTAACAGGGTACGTGAACACAGTGTGGAGGTAAACTGCTATTAGATCTGCCAAAGAAAAAGTTCTGATCATTGGAAATTGGTTTTTGACCCCTGTAAAACCACTGTGATCTTAGTACAGTGTAGTCATACCAGAGCACAATAATAACAATTGCTCGAATCCCAGTGTTTTTAATTGACTGTTACTTATAGAAGTTAACTCTGCTCCAGAACAATTTTTTTTCCTCAGCATTGTGGCCTAAAATACGACTCACTGCAGAACGATAGAAAATTGCAAAAGTTAGGATTTTTGCACATAGTTGCTAATGGAACAGATTGTGATAGCAAGCCATTTGTAATATAAAGCATTTTTTAAATTATTGAATAACCATTGATAAAAGTTAACATTAAAAATATGCATTTTTAATTTATCAGGGCAGAAGTATTACCCTCTAACTCAAACTCTTAATTTGGTCACATATAGATTTTGGCTATAGATTTAAGAAAAATCCCCCCTCCCTTCCTGTGTGTGGCAAAGGTTATACAGGTACATCATCGACTTAAAGTGTTGATTAGTATATGACTTTTCTTGTTGGTCACTGGGCATCATCCTTAATTCTCTTTAATCTTTTAAACTCTAGATCATTTATTGAGATAATGCCAAAAATAGGGTTAAAAATCTAATTCCTAAATGTGAAAGTAAATTTGCTTGCTTTTAAAAGCCAAGCCTTCAAACATTCTTGTTATGTTGGAAATACTTATTTTCCCCTCATTTAAACCGGAGAATAAAAATGGTCATACCAATAAAGTCAGTGGTGTGACACCGGAACTTGGCCCATTTGTCCTAAAGTGTTTGAAACTAAAATATAAAAACTTCTTTTGGATGTATTATTTATTTCTGATTTTAATATCATCAAAAGTTATGCTTCAGTTTTGTTTATTGGTTTATTAGCAGAGTGTTATTATCAAAATACTTTATGATGCACAGTATATGCAATTAACTCCATGGAAGAACTTGTAAAGAAACTACTTTGTGCAGTAGCATCTGCTGATATCAAGAAAATGACCTATAAAGTCTTCACGTAGCAATGCATTTTGTAGCAAAATAATCCCTGGAATTTACCGAGTATGATGCTTTACACGTTCAAACCTTTACAAATAGAAAAAGTGAGCTGGAGATGTGAGGCAAGCTGTCCCTCACAACATTTCCATATTTCAAATATCAGACCCAACATACTCAGAGTGCTGTAGCCCTG
>NC_059472.1:102205190-102292690 GCF_018139145.2 Gymnogyps californianus | reverse complement strand
ATTACCTAAAAACTAGCTGTTATTTGCAGACTTATTTTCAAACAGAGAATGCAAAATGAGACTCTACTAACCATATCTGCATGACTAAAGCTGGACTGAGAGACAGGAAGAATAGGTTCCATTCAGAGAGAGCTCTAAATGCTGTATATTTATACTGAGGGTAGAACAATAGCCTTGTTTATTTGAGTCTCTCTAATGTATTTACCAACTATAAGGATTTCTGTGCACTGATTAGGGGTCAAAAGGTTATCCTGGAGTATTATTTAGCAAGATTGCTCTTTATTATAATGAACATTGAAGATGCACATCAATAAAGTGGTTATTTTTTAATGCTTTTTAGTGCTGTTGAGACAAATACAGTTTTGAAAGCCTAAAATGTGTCCCAGTTCTTTGAAAAATCTGCTATTAGGTACTAACATATTATTTTCTGTCAGCTCTTTGAATTCACATTATTTGCATTAATGCAATAAATTAATTAGCATTACCACTTTATTTGTTTTCACAGCTGCTTAGCTACAATGAATATTATTCTCTTAAATCATTCTGTCATAAAGTGTTAATTATAAATGTCTTTTATAATAAAAATGGTTTCTATACTAGTAATACAACCCTTGCAAAGAGTCATTGTAGTAAATGTAAGATTATTAGACTATTTCCAAACAATGCCAAAACGGTTAGCAAAATAGTTGTTTCATTAGATTCTGTTGATGATTGATTCCTTGAGGATCCTTTAAGTATTTTAATGAATCTCCATCTGTACCCAGAAAGCTTTGTTAAAAATCAGGCATCTTTTTATATTTCAAATCCATACTTGCTGTTTAGAAAACATGCATTTACACCAGTTCTGCTGGTCTGGAGAACCACCTCTTTGCACCAACTGGGGTCAGTCCTGCAAATCTAACCCAGCCAAGTCTCTCACAGATGTTGGATGGGGTTGTGCTTCATTAAGGCTCAAACAACTCATCTTCTGTTACCTCTTTTTTTACTCAAGAAATTTCTCCTGGTTCGTCTTCCACTGTCTCACCACAACAAGAAGGTGCTGGGTAACTTTAACTCCTTCTATGAGGTCTTGAATCAAAGTGATTCTCAGATGAGCAAGGTACATTTACAACACATGGTCATCTACACATGTTCAAGCAAGGCAATGGATCTGGGTCTGTGTTCCTTCTATGAATTTTCTGACAAAGACAGAAAAATTCAGAAGTAGGAAAAAATCAGTTTTAAAATGTTGTTCCTTGCCAAACAAATACAGTAACTTCCAGTACCAAGTGTCAGGCCTAACTTCTGAATGCCTCATAGTAAAAGTGCTACATTACAATTATGGAAAGTTCCTGATCACAATAGCTCATTATTATTCTGCCAGTCATGAAAAGAGGATTGAGATTTCACAACTGAAAATTATTACCATGAGCAAAGTGTGATGTCAGACCTTTTCTACTTTAAAAAATATTTGTAACACTGTATTTCTTGCTCTGTCTGTTCAAACAAGGAAATAGAGTAGATTTTGTCACCGAAAAAAAAAGTTCTGATTTCTTTCCTACAGCCACTATTGGTATGAATTGTACCTAGATATTTCAAGTCAATTGCATCCAAGCATTAGCTAATATAAATCTTTCTTTTTTTTTTTCATTTTTAATTCAAAACGCACCCACCTATCAGACTGGATGTACTTAAGTTTAAACAATTTAAAAGTCAAACCACAAAGTACTGTAAACACAAAAATTCAAATTCAGAACTTCTTTGTCAGTCTTTGAAGAAAACAACTAGTTGCTAAAAATGTAATGATGTAATTGCAACCTCAGCTGCAAGCTTATTCTCATCCTTCAGTCTAGTTCTCCCATTGCTTATTCAGAAACCTAGGACTCCACTAGACACAACATTGTCAAAAAAGGAGGGATTCAATAGCAGAAAATTCAGCAGAGAAGATAGGAAAAAAATCAGTACTATACTGTGTAATGCTTTATCTTTTTTCAAGAATTCATTTAACCATGGAATGGCAAAAGACAAAATGCAAAACTTTCACTGGAAACAAAAATAAAAATAAAGACATAAAGAAAGAAATAAAAAAATCTTCTGGAACATTTGCTCAAACCCAGGTTGTAAGGTTCAAGACTGAAAGACAAGTAAGTAAGGATATTCTTGTGGCTAAATTCAGATATTGGATTAAGACTTCAATCAATTTCAAAATCTGGCTCCACCAGAAATTACATGTGGGAAATTATGGCCTGCTTTTCCAAAAATATCCCTGTGCTTAAAGAAGTACCTGCACACATTGGCTGTGTAACTGCCGTTGGAATTTGTGAGATTATATGCTTACGCTGGTTAGGTACTTCTGCAAATTTTACCAGTGCTTGTTTGTACATGTACTTATGCAGAGTGCATCTGTGTTTGAGCTTGGATGAGGAATGTGCTTTTGAACCAAATCTCCTGACTGCCCCCTCACCATGCATCTGCCTGCATCCTGGAGCACTCCCTGAACACATGAACAAGGCCTCTTTCAGATGAAACTAAGCTGCAAGATGTGCTCCAGGAGGGCACCTGATGCAGTCTAAATGCAAATAGGATTTCAGCCCATGGGACCGTGTCCAAAGTAAAAATTCATCAAATGTGTATAATACAGACATGAAGTCCTCAGCACAAACTGTTTCACTCCACAGATACTAGTCCACGCTACTTGTTACCATAACATAATATCCATTTCCATAACAAGACTTAAAAGCCTAACAAAGGATCTCAGTTTAGGAAGCCATGGCATACACAATCTAAAGCCTGACAGGATCTGAGAAAGAGGTGTTCCTCTGTCCCGCTTTCCTGATAGGTTTGTTTGATAGCTATTCCCAGAGCACGACAAATGTACACCAAGTTCAGACTGCCCAAAATACATTGGTAGTTGTTTCTTTCTTCCAAAACAGCAGGAAAGGAGATGTCCTTCTTTCTACTCTAAAGAAGTGGTTGGAGCAATAACCCAGGAGGTGAAATCCTTCTTTGCGCAGGTCAGATCCTCAACGCTCACGTCCATCTTTTGTGTTCTAGATACCAAGCTGTAGGTATAGGCACCAGCCATCTTTTCTGTCAAATGTATTCTACTGTACAGAATATGGCTGAAGAATATTAGGAAGAAAGAGGAAGAAAGGCAAAACACATAAGTTCAAAGAACAGCATTTGATTAGTGACAAAGGGGGACTTAGGTTTTTATTTGCTTTCTGACCTGTTTTTGCATTTTATATGAGACATTCACTGAATAAGTAATGCATAAAAAACTATCAGTGAGGGTCACAAACTGCTCTCCCATTCAACAAAGGGGGGCTCTGTGGAACAATGATATCAAACTACTTTTTGATCTCCTTTACTGATCCAGTAAATCTGGAATGGATTTCCGCAATAACCTGCAGGCTAATAGCAGTATAACATACTCCTGTAGGATTTACGCAACTTTTCTGGGAGATGGAGGCTATTTGTTTGAATTCCTGGAGGAGGAGTCAAAATCTGGTGCCCCCTGCATGGAGAATGCATCAAACCTTTCCATTGGGTTGCTACCATTATCTTTCCTCCTGCTGTGGTGAGAAGAAAGCAAGTGCCCTTATTGCTTTTAGAAAAACAGGGATAGAGGCATACCTTCAGGGGAGGATTCTGGTAAGCAAGAAGTTTATACCAACACCTCAGGAAGAGGAGGCTCTGAGTTTTCTTAGTATTTCCTATCAGCATACCTCCCCTCAGAGTACTCTGGGTTTCTTGGACTGCCTTTCCTTGGTGTCTAAACCTCAGTCTGTGTCCAGAGGCACAGCCATCAGCAACCTTTTGAACCTTTCAAAATACTGAAGTAGCTCTTCCTCCCTGCCCCCAACAAAAAAGGTGATGCTGGTAGTCTCTGGAGCAAGTGGTCAGGGAGGTAACTTGACCCTTCTTCTGAAATCTGCAACTTCATAGTGAGTAGTACCTCAGCTAGTGTGCCAAGGTCCAAACCAGGGAGAAACTAGAGGACTAGCAATCCTTCCTCCTCCCCCTAGCACCACCAAAATTTCCAGTCTAATGTGCCAGGACCCCCAAGCTAGGAGCAGAGTTGTTCTGCTTCAGCTTTTGACAGACAGAAGAGGGAGGACTACCTCCTGGTAGGACAGGAAGAGTCCCACCTCCCCGCAGCTGGATGGGAGATGCCACCCAAGCTGTGCTACTGCCTTTCAGAAGGAAGAACGAAGGATGAGCAACGCAGAAGAGCAGCAGTTCAGACAGGGCCAGGGCACACACAACACCATGGACTGGAGCGTGTCAGTAGCTTTGCCATAGTAATACAGTTTTCTTGGTGCCAAGTAATTTGGGATTCATGTGTCCACTTATAACTGCTGTACTGCTGTGGTGCTGGTATACCAGTCACCTGTAGTGGACACCTTAAGAGTAGGAAAATCAACTTTTTAATCTTGCACCTCAGCACTGCCCCTCCTGAGGCCTGCATGTGATATTGCCAAAACATGCAATCCCCAAAGCACGCCAGAACCAGAGAATAACTCAGTTAAAGGGGTCTGTATCAAGCCTTCATGCTCTGTCCAAGCTGTGGAAACCCTTGCCTTCCCTGTTCCATTTCATTTACGAGACAGAAAAACAGAGGTCTCTCCCTACCCTCTGAAACACGTAGCGCCAGGAATTAGGGAGCCAGAACAGGATCTTTAAACAGGCTAATGCAAGGAGCTGCCACAGGGCAGTTCTGCAAAACCTGAAGCACGAGGGGCTGATGACCACCTCTGGTCTCATTTAAAAGAGCAGTCCTGAGAGGCTGAAACATTTGGATCCCTGATCTGCCTGGGCCAGAAAAGACATTATGCCTCTTCTCTCACCTCTACATCCAATATCTTCTTCAAAGAGACCACAAGCAAGTGATGCTGCATACTTAGAGCCTCCTGAATACGAGCTTGGGATGCAGCTAGGAGGGACAGGGAGACTCAGAAACTTAGATGCACTCAGGGTCCCAGTTTAAACACAGCCTTTGTTTACAACGTCACAGACTACACACCTGTATTTAAATTTCTGGCTGAAAGGTTGTTTGGTGGCAGCTTTCTCTGAAATCATGTCACACTTACAAGAGCTGCGAGTCGCTCCTTCGTTAACTCAGTGTACTTCCGATTTATTTTTCATTGACTGCTACATCCCTAAATATTTCCTTTTAATATACCGTCTCAGAATTTACACAGTGAGCTTCCCCATGCTGCATGGCTGAGAGGAAGTGCATACTGTGATGATTGCAGTTCGTCCATGATGAAAAATATCTATCATTATATGCTGCCCCCCCAGTTCTTGTGTACAATTATAATAGCTACACTTTGGTGCAATCAAAATGCTTTTTATAAAGAACTTCCATATAATCAAGAAAGGAAAAAAAAAAAGGTATCTCTACAAAAACACTGCCAAGGACTTAATCCTGTTAGAAACTGCCAGGCTGTTGAGGAGTGCTCTTTGCACATCTGAGCTCTTTGCCAATGGAGAGCCCTCAGTAGGTGTCAGAAAGCACTCTGCACCTAGAAGAATGAGACCGCAGATTGGTACATCACTGAGACTTCCTGGCAGCTCAGTAGGTTAAATCACATGTGCCTGTTTGGGACATGCGCTCTGGCAAAGGCCAGAGTTACAAGCACAGAAGGTAAAAATACACATTGAAGCAAAGAGAAAATTAATATGGTAAAGAATTAAAATTTAAAACATCTACAAGAATCTTTAATTAATTATACTATGGGAAAAAAAAGCATTACTGAAAGAAGACAGCAGAAAGAGGTAACTCTGCAATCCATCAAATTGAGTGGAAAAAGGGACCCTCTGTGTGCCTGAGCCAAATCCCACTGAATCTACACGACTCCGAAATGCCTGTGGCTCAATCAGCTGGGAGATGCTCCTTTCCTACTGCACCCTTTTATAAAACCGTCTGTTGGACTACACACAGGCTCCACACACAATAAAATTGCAGGGGTCACACTGTTTTCTCCTGCCTCACAAAACTGCTGTTTTAAATATAAACACATTCTACTGAAAATATAAAGGCTATTCTTCGCCAATTTTTTAAAAATCCAAAATAGTTCAACATGGATTTGCAAAATATCCCAGGCAACACGAATCTGCTTTTTGTGGATAAAAAAATTTGTCAAAAAAAAAAAAAAAAAGATTACATGTAGCTCTAGAGTATATATCTAAATTTAAAAAAAAAGCGGGTTTCAAATGGGACTGGAATGAAATTTGATGAACACGCTCTCTTTCTCTCTCTTTCCTCGCCCACAGCATTTAAAGGCAGCAGGGGCATTGTGACAACACAGACAGCTAATTGCAAGGAAATGGATGTCTGATGCCATTAACACTACCCACTTTACTTGGACATTTAAAATAAAAACAAAACACGCCACTAGGCACACAGTTCTCTCCCTGGGGTGGAGATGAGAGAGCGCTGAACTACATGTGATAGATGTTAAGTCAGATTGCTTAATGCACTACTGGAGGGAGCTCAGATACACCTAAATGAGGATAGTATTTGAACCTATATAAGGCAGAACAGAATACTTGCATCCTGCAGAGTATACGTTCAGTCTTAATTTTAGGACACAACTACAAAACTCCACCATTTGAACTCATTGAAGTTGTCATTTAAGTATTCTAAGTAATTACAAATAATACTATCTCTAAAGAAAAATGACAAATAACCTACTGTATTTAGGCCATACACAGGAAATTCTCCATATGAACTAGTACATCTACAGAGAAATAGAAATAAGTGTTTGTAGCAAAAAAAAAAGTTGTCTGAAAAGTAGGCATTTGGCCTAGACCTGAAAGTAGGAAAAGGAATGCCTGATGATCACTCATTTAGCATTAGTAGCAGGGAAAATGATACAAAACCATTCCTTATTTCATTGGATATTCATACATAGGCTTTACTCAAATGCAGAGTCAGATGAAGAATAGGAAGAGGAAAAATAAAGTTAAAATGACTGAAAAAAATGCTCAAAATCTCAGGAACACTTGCTCCCATCTAATCACGAATGGTGGATTTAAAATACTTTAAAAATTCAATGAATATATTTGTTTTGAAAATACACCTGCAAAATATCATCTTGCTCCAATTTTGAACAGCCATATACTAAACCTCCAAAAAAGTTTGGAAATACCAATAGGTTATTAATTATAGTGGCACTGTTAAGCACAGTTACAATTACTGAACTTACCCGACTAACATCTGCAGCATTACCAACTTTCAACTTGAAATACCTTCATTATAACTTACCTTCTTGTTTTAATACAACATGCATTGTTTTAAACACTTATTTTCACACAGTGAAACATGACCTTGACTAGATTAGACTGTATCATTTTGAATGACTCATTTCTCCTCTATTTTAGTTAAGAAAAACAGCTTGACAGTATTATTGCTAGAAGTTAGAATATGAAGTTGTAATATGTAAATACAGCAGATCATATTGTTATTGAATGAGATTTTTGTCGATAAGTTGCTCTACAATTCACTACATTGCCTTATTTAGAGGAAAATCGAGTAGCCACTATTTACAATTTGGGCTAAAACCTGAATTCACTGAAATCAGTGGGGGATTTTCCTATTAATTTTGGTAGCAGCAGGATTTGACCATTAATGTAATAAAACAGGTAGTGTAAAAAAAATCCCAGCTCCAATCACTACTGGATTAGCAGTCTGCAATTAATTTGTACCGTCTCAAGTTGCTAGATAAAATTAAACACCTATAAATCTAGTTATGAAACATATATAAAGTTAAAACAGATAATAATTAAAAGTCTGGCCTAACAAGACATTAAATTACTATTCAATGTATAAACAAATCTTAATAAGTAGCCATTAATTTAACACAGTGATTGCCTAGAAAAAGTAGATAATATTTTTATAACCAAAGTTTTTTTCAGTTTAACTCTGTACTTATGTTGTGCCTTTTGTAGCATATCTCTGAAATGATCTCAGCAGTAAATTGCTTGTGCTTGTCTGTCGATTGCGATGTGAAGAGGCTGGTTGGGCCAGCAGCTGAAGGACTCTATTTATATACCTGGCTGGTTAGATTGAATGAACGTGCAGGAAGAACCAGCCCCATCAGAGCTTCTTCAATGGCTTCCATCTTGACCTTGAATCTGACCTTTGCTATGGTCCACTTCCATCTCCATAAAAATGAGCTAAAGGCTAGATTGTCATCTATTTGCTCTTTTATGTTTTCCCAGGTTTGATGATATATTCTTAGAGCTGACTAAAACAGATTAATTATCACACTTTGGTGTGAATCATAGGAAAAGTGTTTGCAGTGCACAAGTGAATAGTTGTATGCAATTCCTCACAATGCTGAACTGACATTGTTATTCAAATCAGAAAATGCTGATTACTAGGGTAACAGAGGGAAAGAGGTTCCCACCACAGAATGAAATGAAAGGTCAAACAGCTTAAGGGGATCAAAAAAATAAAATATGCAAGATAAGCAATTTCAGTACTTGTATGGCTCTGATCTCAAACCGAGGCTCTTCCATCTGCATCCACTCTCATTGTGAAGGTAGCATATAGAATGAACGACCAATTCACTGGTTTAGATACAGCATATTATCTTACCGGAAGTGATAATGAGAATATCACTGCTTATGCCAGTGTTTTCCAAATGTCTCAGGGTGGGGACTTGATTTATCAATGAGTGTTCCCTTTTGACTCTTTTGAAGTTAATTCAATAAAATGTGCACAGGTCCTAGTATCTATGTCTCAGGTAATTATATTTTGTCTGTAAGAGGGGAGAGGAAGTTTTTATTTAATGAAACTGTTTATTGCTAGAGGGATATAAAATAAACATGGTATAAATTTCAAATAAATTCTGTAAAGGAAATGTAACATATCAGCCTTGTGTCTGAGTAGATTATTTCTCATTTATGTTAAACATAATTTTTTAGAATTGCAATTTTTCTGGGTACAGCCACTATAGACAGAATTGTACAGCCCCATCCCTTTTCTGAGCCATGCACATCCGTTAAACAACTAGTTTGGGCGACAGATTGTGTTTGGGGGTTCAATGAGAACCCATTATTTTAATATCCTGACTAGGATCCCTCCATTCTGGTACTCTTGGATTACAAAATAGCCTCGTAGGAGGAAAGGAAGGCATGGTGCTGAATCCCTTTACAGAGAAGGTCAGGAGTGCTGAAGGTGAGGTGAAAGCTTCACCACTTTCAGCCCACCCCTCCTTCAACTAAACCCCCTGCAAATCCCCAGCAGGTCGGCAGCAGAGCGAGAGGCCCTGTGCTGCCCTGCAGCCAACACAGAAAACACTGCTGCCTCCTTGCAGGGGCTCTATTTCCCTTTTGGGAGGACAAGACCAAAAAACGAAATGTGCTTCTCCCTTTCTACCTTTTGTATTTGGCATGTACTGCTAAGTTGCTGTAACTTTCCTACTTCCTCAATCCATTTCCCTTTTGTAGTTTGCTTCCCTCACTTATGCACTTACATGTATAATTTACACAAAAGCTTTTTAGGACCTAGTCTTCTATGAGAGCTCTGAAGCACCTTTTCAGTCTCCAACTATTAGCCTTAATACATATTGCATAATCACCTAGAGGCCACAGCTAGGATTCAGTCCATCACAGCCAGCTTCTTCAACTTTACGTACTTGTTTGGTCCTCTCTTGTGCAGGCTGGAAAGAGAGTTTCAGCAAAGGTCTTCTCCCAAATCTGTTAGTGGAAACCCACCAGCAACCTGCTTTCTTAAGAGATCACTCCAGCTTTGAGGAAAGACTCCTAATCTGTAGGCTCTGCCTCATTTCCTATCCTTGTTTGTGACAATTGCACAATGAAATGAAAGCCCTGTGTAGTAGCAGCCAGTGCCTATGGTATACTGAAGGCTATCATATTATTTGAATTTCTATGCAAAGCTGTGTTATTGTCATTTACCATACTGAAGGGGAGGACGTGATAACAAGTTCAAGACAGCTCAGTTGGAGGAAATGGGCTGATTCACCACTGGAGTACCACAGCTTTAAGGTAAAACCCCCCAATCAGTCCTATTTACCATGCAGTAGTTTAGTTGACAGAGCAGATTTCTTCAACTAGTAAGCTAGTTTCCTTTTGCATCTACTCTAAAAGCAGGGCAGCTACTTAATGAAGAGAAGGTCTTCTCATAAGCTTTAAGTGGATTTTTTTAAGCCTGGAGTGACCAGTACTTGCAGTATTTCTGTTCTCAGTAAGTGTTTGTTGTGGTCATCTCATGTCAATGAGATTCAGTAGCTGTAAAAGTCAGCCTGCTAACTTTTGATCAGACTTAGAAATACCATGATCAACTTTCTTACCATCTGCAGATCTGAATACCATGGATATGAACCTAAAGCTTTTTGGTATCTTTTCTCAACATTTCAGAGATGTGAGACTGACTGACTATCTTGAGTTTGCTTATTGTAGTCATAACAAACCATAAAAACCCCAGGTTCCAAGAAAAAGCTGCTAGCAGCGTAAGACGTAGAGAGCGATGTTACTCTCAAAGATTTGGCCTAGAAACAATGCATTGACAGGATGTGTTTGTACCAGCAGTTGGCAATAGAGTGGAGTCAGGAGCAGCAGAAATTACAATGTGCTTGGGTCATTCGTGCTGGGGTATAATTTATACCAAAGGTGGTTCTAGCAACAGGTACCAAGTACTGCATAGATTCCGCGCCCCCCCCCCCCCCAAATTTGTATGGGTCATTAGTATGTTTAAGTTTCAAATCTCACCACTAGACAGTTTCAGGTGATAGTTATGGTAATGCTCTCACAAATAGAATATGGGGCTGGGGACACAGTTTGACTGCAATAAATATTATAGAGATTATTTGCTTTGCAGATCTTTCTGCTGCTCAAAATCCCTACCATAAATTTGATTCCTTGTGTCAAAAGACAAGTCTCCTTTAATTTATTCAGATATTTTTAGCTACTCACTGATTTGAGCATGTTTGAAAAGCAAATTTCAGAGCCATCTGCATGAATAATTGTTGTAACAGATGAAAGTGTTGGTATAGAAAGTACTCTTAACAACCACCCAGTAATGTACAAGGAAAAGGACTACTCGCTACATCAGACCATTCACAGTCACTGCTCCAACAAGTGATGGTGCCTTGATTTGTTCATTGCTTCTATGTGGCAACCAAATAATGGATAGATTTTTGGTATTCTCATATAATTTCTGGGAAGGATTAATGAGTAAAGAGAGGAAAAGGAACAAAGGTCAAGGATGGCAAGTAAAACACCCAGTCTACTTGGACCTAGCAGCATATTTTTAATCACCAAAACTATTCAATTACTCATTAGGACTTAAAAAAAAAAGTATTTAATTAGAGCTTCCTGGATCAAATTTGGGTTGACTGAGCAGAAAGTATATTATTCTATGCTTTTGTTCTGCCTTCTATAAATTACCTGCAGAAGGAGTTAAACAATGGTAGCACTGTGGTACAATGGCCTACTTGTCATTTGTTGTCAAGGAAAAGGTGCTCATTGCTGACTTCTGTAGTTTGCCATTAGATAAATAGACATACAAACTTCTGGCTATTCGGACCTTGCAATCTTTTATCCCCAAGAGAAAACCATTGATCTTTTTCATCAGAACATACGTCAAAAACTAGAAGCAAAATACCCATGATTCCTGGTATTCTATTCCCTTGGGCTCTCTGTGTGAAGAGGGAGATTGATTTTTACTTTTTAGGGTGGATTTGCTCTTAAATTAGCCTTTTTTTGCAGCATTTCATTCTATAAAGTTGCAGTAATGGGGGGAAAGCAGAACCAGCAATGTTAACTAGATGGAACAAATGGGTTTTTTCTCCGCCATTCAGGATTTTGAGAGGAATTCCAAGCAAGTGAAACTTTTCTGGGTCCAAAAGCTACAGGGCATTGGCTTTAATATTATGGTAACACTACCAAATGCCCTGTATCTGTGATATTTGTGCAACTTACTCCACCCACTGAAAACGCTGAATGAAATCTTGCCTCGCAGGAGGAGAAGTCGATAGCTCCCGGGATGTCCGAAGGGGAAGGTGCTGCAGCCTCAGGGTGAGCTGGGGGCTCACAGCGCACATGCCTGCACACGCGCTGCCTTCCCATTAGCCGCTGGCCAGTCTCCAAGAAAAGCAAGGCTTGCTCAGCGCAAGGCACAGGAGAACGACTATTCACACGTGTTTACAGAAGCAGCTGTGAGGGGAAGGCATGAGTTCACAGCAGCGTCAAATATACGTGTCAGCTGTCATACCCTAATGCTACCGTTCTGTCAGGAAAAGAAAGGGAAGATGGAGAATCAGTCCTCACACGGTTGTTTTACACATATCTGACTAAAAAAAAAAAAAGATCCTATTAAGCAATCTTGCAGAAACTTTTCGCTGATTATAAAGAGCCTCTCTTTTAGTATTCTAACTTGCTTAAATAAAAAAGATTGGTGTTAGTTAGTATCTGAACAAGTTAATAACTCTGATACTACCATCACCTCATCCAAAGAGACTAAACAACCTTTTTGCGATTTTTTACCTTCCCCTGTTATGAGGAAACTTAAGATTCATCACGACCATCTGCTCCAGATTTAAAAAAAAAAAAAAAGGAAAAACAAAGCCAAAATAAATAATCTGATATGGCTTCAACCTGATAATGTCTTCAAGATTCTTTCAAATCTCAGTTTATACATGCTAAAATAGCAACATTTGACACTGTAATCAAGTTTATTTAAGTAAATTAAGTTATTAATAAAAAAGAACATCCTTGACATACTGAGAAAATTTTAACCTTGCATTTTGTAAATTTTTTACTCAATTCCAGCTACAAAATACTTTCAGTATGGAAACAAATGTCATCTTTGACCTCTAGCCCAGCTCTGTGCTTCTGAACCAACTTTCAGCAGTGTAAAAGAAAGCAAGCAAGCAAGAAATAAAATGATACCACAAATCAAACTGCTATGGAATTGGAGGACAGGGTATGTTCACAGATTACTTTCTCTCTGTTTGAATAAGTTTATTTCTGCATGTGTTCCCCAGATGTTTTATTGTAAAGCTGGTATTGATGAATGTGCTAGCCAAGAATTATCATTGAACTGTGAAGAAATATTTTTTTGTGGACTGTGCAATAAATCTGGATTTTTTTCTTTCTGTTTTTAAGATAGTCTTTAATTTGGGAGCAGGATTCTTTTATATCTGTGATTTCACTGCGTTTTATTGCCTGGGTACTTAGTAATGCCTGCTATTGCTAAAGCACAAAGTCTTTTATCAGAAGAACTAAATAATTTAAGGTTATTTAATACAGACTTTTAACACATTCATAATATGCTAATTTAAAAGAGAAAATTAGATGTGACAGTCTGACCTCCAGTCCACAGGAACCAGTTGCTCAGTGAAAGGTCTGATCAGCTAGGTTCAATTTTTGCATCAGGAGTGGATTCCCGCAAATCTTATTGCTGAAATTCTCCAAAATTCATAACTTCTTTATGTAACAGGGCAACTCTAGTGGACCAATGTCAGCTGGAAGCAAGAAAGAGAGGTAGGAACAGCTTAAAATTGGTGTTTGTAAAATACTAGTAGCTCTCCCTGCTTGAAAGTTCAGTGCTTTTTGAGTGTGCCTATTCGCAATGAGCAGTCCACGGACAAATACCTGCTGCAAGCAATGATGTCCTTTCCCACTCAAAGTCTCTTGTGCTGCTTTTGCATGAAAACGGGTTGGAGAAGGTACTGCAGAGTCCTTGCAGCTCCCTCTGCACTGAGGGGCTAGCACCAGGAGAAGGAGGTGACACAGCAATGTCTGTAATGCAGCAACCTGCCCCTGTTCCTGCTGCTGCGGGGGAAAACAACCAGAAAGGGGAGGCAGACAAAGGTTCATTGAGTTGAGGGGTTGCTCAGAGGTATGGTGAAGAGTGCAATGGACTTGAGCAGGCACATCTCAGTTTTAGGACGATAAAGCTCAAAAAGATCTGGAGAAATGGAAAGATTTTCTTTCCTCACTCCAGAAGATAATGAATTATTGGCACTAAAAGAGTCGGGGCTAAACAAAAAAGATTTTAAAATTCTGGCCACGCATCAGTGTGGATGACCTGGTCTTCTCAAGCATAAAAAATGGAAGAAAAGAGGATAAAGGCAAAAAATAAAAAGTCTGTGTGTCACTGAATCCAATTTTTGCATTCAGCACTTGCATATCATGACCTACAAAGTCCTGAAAGTATTTGAAATGATTGTGAGAGGACATGAACTCATAAGCATTATACAGCTATGAATAAACACCGAGGAAAAGCAGCAGTATCATTGTTACAACCTGCACACGACCCAAGATTTGCTTTTGAACCCCTACACTGGCACAGTGTCTGTAGTTCCCATACCAGCAGCGAGGACCTCTCAGTTTTAGTAGAAACGCTCACATTCTTACTGAGCAAATGCCCGTGCTGAGGCTTTTGGCTGTTAAAGTTAATATCCTGTGCTTGTCTACACTGGAGAGCTGAAAGAACTCAGAAGCTCAATGTGAAATTTCCTTGAAAATATATTCCATATTAAAACCATGGGAAAACTTGGCTTGTAACTGACTTGGGGACACTCAGTGTCTACAATTCAATCTACAGTTTGAACTGTATAAGAAATAGCATTTGGCATCCTATAAATACAGTTGTTGTTAAGGTAGCTGGAAAATACTTAAATATTCAAATAATTCTGTCATCTACAGTATTGTTTATAGTCACTAGGATCATTTATGAATCCTATGAAATTAGGGGGGGGGGGTGTTTAATCTCCAATAACTCTGTCATTTGATTTTGTTTTACATCCTCACATTGTATGCATATTAGCTTTTTGGCATCCAGTGGTAACAACTTCTTAATAAACTGGTGTATTGGGTTTGCGTGGCAAGATTTTTGGTAGCAAGGGGGGCTACAGGGGTGCCTTCTGTGAGAAGCTGCTAGAAGCTTCCCCTGTGTCCGATAAAGTTAATGCCAGTGGGTTCCGAGATGGACCCGCCGCTGGCCAAGGCCGAGCCAACCAGCAACAGTGGTAGTGCCTCTGTGATAACATATTTAAGAAAGGGAAAAGAAGTTACAGGGGAGTAGCAGTTGCAGCAAGAGAGAGCGGAGTGAGAAGATGTGAGAGAAACAACTCCGCAGACACGAAGGTCAGTGAAGAAGGAGGGGGAGGAGGTGCTCCAGGCGCCAGAGCAGAGATTCCCCTGCAGCCCGTGGTGAAGACCATGGTGAGGCAGGCTGTCCCCCTGCAGCCCATGGACGTCCACGGTGGAGCAGATATCCACCTGCAGCCTGTGGAGGACCCCACGCCGGAGCAGGCGGATGCCCAAAGGAGGCTGTGACCCTGTGGGAAGCCCGCGCTGGAGCAGGCTCCTGGCAGGACCTGTGGATCCGTGGCCCCGTGGAGAGAGGAGCCCACACTGGAGCAGGTTTGCTGGCAGGACTTGTGACCCTGTGGGGGACCCACACTGGAGCAGTCTGTTCCTGAAGGACTGCACCCCATGGATGGGACCCATGCTGGAGCAGTTCGTGAAGAACTGTAGCCCGTGGGAAGGACTCATGTTGGAGAAGTTCATGGAGGACTGTCTCCCATGGGAAGGACCCCACGCTGGAGCAGGGGAAGAGTGTGAGGAGTCCTCCCCCTGAGGAGGAAGGAGTGGCAGAAACAACGTGTGATGAACTGACCCAAACCCCCATTCCCTGTCCCTCTGTGCTGCTGGGGGGGAGAAGGTATAGAGAATCAGGAGTGAAGTTAAGCCTGGGAAGAAGGGAGGGGTGGGGGGAAGGTGTTTTAAGATTTGGGTTTATTTCTCATTATCCTGCTCTGATTTGACTAGTAATAAATTAAACTAATTTTTCCCTAAGTCGAGTCTGTTTTGCCCGTGACAGTAATCTGTGAGTGATCTCCCTGTCCTTATCTCGACCCACGAGCCTTTCGTTTTATTTTCTCTGCCCTGTCCAGTGGAGGAGGGGGAGTGATAGAGCAGCTTTGGTGGGCACCTGGCATCCAGCCAGGGTCAACCCACCACAACTGGATTCTGTGGCACTGTTTCAGACATGCTTTAAACAGCATGATAAAGCAAATTTGGAATTCAGTGGTCAAATGCTGCCTCTAATTCTGTGCTCTAATTGCTGTATTCAAATGCTACCCAGGCCTTCAGTCGCACCATGCACACTGGTCAGCTCAGCTCTGAATGACTAAAACTAAAATCTCACAACTCTATATGCTCATATATACTTCATAACTGTATTTCCTGATTTACAGCTTGACTGCCTGTATTAGTCCAGGCTTCAAAAAAAAGTCTCAAAATTGAGGGAATAATTAGTTCATATGCAGTTAGCTTGGAGAATTGTCTTGCCATGACAGATCAAAGTGCACATCACATTTATGCACATTTATGAATACCAACATGTCACCTACTTTTACACTATAAATAAGAGAGAGTTCTCAGTGAAAATAGACAGGAACTTTGTAGTGTGGATTGACATTCACTGTGATGTGTTATACCATTAACTTTTTTAAACTCCACCTGTGCCATAATAGATCCCACTATGGAAATTCAGATCCTGAATTATAGGATTTGTACTTTTATACACTTAGCCTTAAAATCAGTCTTCTAATGGCAGAGATTATTTCCCTCTTTCTCACTGCAGGACATGATAATTGGGAGTACCTCAAAATTGTGTGCTGGGAATGACAAGATTTTGCTTCTTACAGGCTCAAGGGAGATAACTCCTTAGGGTTCACTGACTACTACACCCATCCTGGGGAGGTGAACAAGTGCCAAAGATGTGCCACTTCCTCTTGCCCTGTCTAAGGTGCTGCAGGATTTTGCTGCAGCTTCCCCAGGGCACTCTTCTCCTGCTGCTCGCTATACCCTCTGGATTTCCTTTTGTGTTTCCCCTGGGCTCCAAAGCAGGAGGGTGGAAAGGAGGGCGAGGGGGTGTCTGTCAGGTCACTCATGTTCATCACAACTGGGTAACGTCGGGCTGCACGGGCAACAACCCAGGGGCTTCCTATTCAGACACAGCCTCAGTGTCCCATATGCGGTCGAAAAACACCCCCACCCCCCCACCTCCACCCCCCAAATAAAGCTAATGCAGGGAAATTCTGCTTATTCATTGCAGACAATTCTGTTTGAGTTTCAAAATGCATAAATTGAAAATACAGCATCCTTACCTTAAAATAGGGCTAATACTGAAAATTAATAAAGCCACTCCTAAAAAATTACACCCAGTTTTACAGAAAATCCCTGAAACTTCACAGTGTCAGCTTGACATTGACTGCCTTGTGAAATGTGACTGACTTAAGTGTAAACATCTTGACATTTTGAGGATTTACAACTCTAGTAAAGTCTTCAGCCTAAATCACAATTATTACTACCTTTTCATAATAGTTAATACTGTTACCACATAAGGAATCACAAAGTTAACATTCATCAGCTATAATAAGAAAGTGAGTACACGGATGAGTCTTTCCCACTGGATAGAAAACCTGCCAATTTTCAAAGCTGTGTAACCTTTTTTAATGTTAACCTACTTTTACGCTAGCACTGGGTAGTAAAATACAAAGTTATATTTAAAAAAAAAAAAAACCACAACAAAAAAACAAAAAACCTCAGAAATAGCTTTTCAAATGTCCAGCACTAATCCCACAAAGTTATTGCAAAAATGCCAGCTGTCATGCAGACATCTAAATAACAACAATAGGCACATATCTTCTGTACCTTGCATCAGCGTATCAAAAATGTGGTCACAAAGCCAAAATCTGGCAAGGCGGATAAAATTATATTCAAGTTCAGGTAAAGCAGGTAAGAAAGAAGCAGTACCCCATATCCAGGCTCCGGGTTTAGGTGCTTCTGCACATATGCACGTGTGCACACACAAGCGGGAATACATGCTAGGAGAAGAGTAGGAGCTATCACCCGTGCAGGGCTGGTAAGTGCACACATGTGCAGACAGCCGGGAGTGAACCATAATCCAGTGGTCAGAAAGTATATGGTGTAGAAGAACGGCCACACCAGGTCAGATGCTCTGTCCATTTGTTCCCTCCTAGTTCACCCTCCTGCTACCACAAGTTTAGCGAGACTAGTTAATAACCTGTTCTATAATTGAGCTTGTATTTTTAAACAGTTTCATGACATCTGTTAACACTTTTAGAAGAAATGGGATATGTCTACACATTAAAACACAGCATTTCAATACTTTTGACTACTGATATTGCTGATTAACATACTGGCATTTTAACAAGCAATCTAAAAGTTTGTTATTGTATTTGCAATTTCCTTGACTTCAGAAAAGCAAAATGGACAGCAACTATAGACTAAAATTTCTTAGGCAAATAGCTCTTTCTCTAACTGAATTTGAGGCATGTTGCTTTTACCACTCAACTGCCTAACTTAGATATGCTTGCATATACTATATTGCCCACTGGTTATACACTTTACACTTAATATAATGGATGCTATCGTTTCATTGGTAAATATTATACCTATATCGTTTTCTGTTATATATAGTATTGTCAGTCATTAATTTTGTAGTTATCTGGGAAAACACAGGCAGATATCAGCAAGGAAACCCGGTGATAAAACATCCTTATTATCTAGTGTGTTAGTATTTTAAAACAAAACTCATGCACGTGCTACAGATGTTATTTCATTAATATGATCCTTATGAGAAAACTAAGCTATTATGTTCAAAGTTTCAATGTATCATCAAAGTATCAAAGTTTCAAAATATCTTGTTTTTTTATTTAAGATGTGATGGACATTTTATTCATTGAATGGTTTAATCTCAGTTACATTTTGATCTCCAGAACATAATAAATGAATGCTGCAATCTAATTTTGGGGGTTTTTTAAATGTTTTGGTTCTTTGAAAATCATCTGCTTGACCATTTCTTTGAATGACCTATTTTTTGATAAATACTAAAAAACCCCTCCCCATTCTAGATATTTAATATCTTCCTTCTCCCAACAAGTCTTTTCCAAACTGAAGAGTTGTATTCTATTTAGTACTCTTTGCACACAAGACCTTCTATATCTTTTATCATCCCTGTTGCCTTTCCAGGTCTGTTCTCTAATTCTACTATACCCATTTTGAATGGGCGGTGTTAGTCAACACAGTGACATAGTGACATTTCTGGTTAAGCTGCACTCCCTTCCCAAAAATTTCCTACAGTTCTCTTTGCCTTTTTGACTGATGATGAGAACGAAACCATTTTTTCAAAGACCTAGCCACACTGACTCCCATATCACCTTCCTTAGTGCTGAGTTAGAGTCCAGCACTGCATATATACATAGGGTTATGCTTCCACGGGTACACTGTTCTGCAACATGTCTATCAGGTAAGTTTTTCTGCTGGGCTGAGAAACAAGAAGTCAGGGAAGAAACTTATTACTGGAGCATATTTTCCATCGCACCTCAGCAGCTTTCATTTCTCAGCTGACCCCTGAGTGATAAAACTAGAAAAGAAATAAACTCTGTTCCATGCATTTCTCCTCTTCCATCTAACCACTGCACTTCAGTACGGAGTTTCCACAATTAGAGTATTAGTGATCTTGTGCTCCTGCTTTTAAGAAAAATCCTACCCTATTGATATTTGTCTTTGAGAGATGCCCATCAGCAGAGGAAAGGGGTCAGGTCTGTGGAGGGCAACCTGAGAAGCAGGTTTTGGATAGATTCCTCTCTACAAGGAATGGATTACTACTTGCCATTGCAAGGCTGTGGCCTTCCTGGTGTTTAGAGAGTGGAGGAAACATTATGCTCACCTGTTCTTCTTCTCTTACAGAAAAGTAGCTGGTAAAGTAATAGGGGTCATTTATGCCATGCGAGTGATGCACGGGCCGCAAACCACCTGCTGTACTGATTGGCAGACTGGGATAGATGGGTAAAACTCATACATCTCTAATAGATACCCCAGACCTAGGTGGCTTAGTTGGGCACTAGACATGCTCCAGTATATTCAATATAAGCTGTAGTTGCTGAACATTCTGGGGAGAACATGGGTGTTGAATGAAATGCAAAGCATTAGATGTTGTTGCAAGGAAGGGGAGTTTGTCAAGATTGTGACATCAGGCTGGCAAAGAAAATAACTCCCTATGATAAGCTTTTGTTAATAAACTTTGCATACTTTTTTATTTCTTTTTTTCCCCCTCACTGCTGAGCATGAGGCAGGGGGGAAAAAAAACGATCATTTGTATTACAGTTATTTGCAATCTAATTTGCCAGGCCAAAGGATAGTCTGAATGATCTAATTCTCAATATACTACAGGACCAAGGTGAAGTACAAATCATCTTAGAGGATCCAATAATTCTGTTTCAATTGATCAGCTTTTTAGGCAGTATCCTTCGGTTGAGACTTTTCAGATAAGTAAAGTAAATTAGGTTGAAAACAAAATGCTAGTTTCTGAAATGTGGATTTCAGAATGTATTTTTGATCTGATAGGAGCTCGGTAGCATTTCTTCTATCCGCTTGAGGCCTACTGAGCTGCGCATACTGTACTCTATCAAAGCCCAGTTCTTTGCAGCTCAGTGAATAAAATACTGCAGTTTCTCCCATTGACTGACTGAAATAAAATAATCTATGATGCATGAACAAGTCTAAATGAAATAATAATATCCTTAGCAGTGAAAAACGGATTGGTAATACAGTAATTGAGCAGATTTATTGCCATCTCCTTGAGCTAGCCTGCTGAAACAGCCTGCTATTTTATTTAATCTCATATCAGAGGAATTACTGGCTGGTAATCCATTGTTAAACATCATTTAGAATGATGGATGAAAATGTCAGCTTTTCCAACATAATCAATTCATATCTCATTAGCACATATTATTTATGATTCTCATAATGGGACCTGCAGGGGTCTCCAGGGGGAAATGGAGACCTCAGCTGTTGTTGAAATGAGATGAGATATACTGTAGCTTATGAGTTAATAACTGCATATAAAAAATACTTCCCCACAGTATTGATTGTCCTTACCATTTTACAAATGAATTGAGTGCCTTGGCTTCCCCTCTTGCTGTGTATGGCAGCTCTTCCTTCTATTCATTTTGCTGCTCATAATTCAGTGAGAAAAATATTAAAAAGCATATAAGAAACACTATTTTACAAATAACTTTTAAGACCTGGTTGGGGGGCGGGGGGTAGGAGCCTTTGAATGTAAAGTAATAAGAAACACTTTACTGCTCTGTTGCTGTTTGCTAAGGACTTTGGGCACTTTTTCCCCCCTCAGTCCCTATGAAGACAAATCGACATATTTCTCCAGCTACAGCACAGTTGCATTTTAAGGATACTTTCTACCGTATGCTGCCTCAAAGACCAATGAAAAGCAAACCTTGATTCATGGATTTAATGCAGCTGATGGTGCAGCAGTAATCATGGTCACAGTGTCAACTGCTGCCTCAATTAAACTACATTTGAGAATCATTTTATGCTTCAGCTCATAAACATCAATAAAGGAAAATGAGTAATAAATGACTGTCTAGAGTACAAAGGACCAGCTCATATTTCAGATGAAAATGAAGACAAAATGTAGCTTTTATTTGCCTGTGGAATTCCCATTAACTGCATCACTGACAGGAGGGAGTTGGATCAATAGTTGGCTGGCCGCAGAAAACAGTTTCTGGCTGTTCAGCAGCCAATGCAAAAGGAAAACTGTCATATTGTGATCTTTATCAGGTAATCTTCATTACACCAGACCAATGATATATGTATATGCTGGTCAGCTAGGGGCACTTCTAATTCCTGCTTCTATTTGTGGTCTGAGTGCAGTGTGCTCACAAATTATTTGTTTACAGCCATGAAAAACCTTCAATGTTCATCTCTTTTATTCTTTTTATAGGTAATCCATAGCCAGGAACTTTCTCTCAAGACTACTTTATTCACTCAGAATTTTTAAGAAAGCAAGCACTGTATCAAAACTTATCTTTCTTCCTGTTTAAGAGGAACCTGCTAGTACCTTTTGTGGCTGTTGTTGTTGAGGCTTGACTGAAAGATTTACTGAGTATCCTTCAGTAAGTTCTTGGAGGCTATTTGTGCCTTATTACGAGTGTTTCTGGGCTTATTTGAACAAAGGCGACTGCTAGCTGTGAAGGAAAAACAAACACTCTCTGCGAGCTGTTAGCTTTCCAGGTGGCAGCTTGTATGTATGGCAAACTATACATGAAACACGATCATGTCCTATTTTCCCCCACCCCAGACCTGCAGAGCAGAGATATTTTACTCCTTTGCAGTGCTCTGTAATTCATATAGCTTCATCCCAGTGTATGCAAGGTGAGGATCTGTACATACAAGCCAGCAGCTCTGGCTCGGTTGCTACGTGGCTCTTGGAAGAGCAGGTTTTCAGAGCACAGCACAGATTTTTAAAACATCACCACTTACAAATCTAAAATAGGAAAGAAAAAAATCACTTCCTGTTCATGCAATGATAACAGAAATTAAATTATCAAAACCTCTACCCTGATCTTAAAGCAACCACATTATTTTTACACTTAGTCACGACTCCATTCTTGTGAACTATTGTTATGTACTGTTTCTCTGTCTAGTTTCCTGTGTTACTCTGACCCTGTGAAATTAAACCTTCCACTATGGAACTTAATGCCAAGCATTAAAAAAAAAAAAAAAAAAAAAATCATGGTTCACAGCTAATAATGAGATTTCCTTTAAAAACTTTTAAATTCTTACAATCAACCTATACTTTAACTATAATACACAATGATGATTGACCTGCAAAGTATGCACCTGCATTTCAGGATGACAATTAAAGCTGATGGTTGTATGCATAAAGTGGACCTCGCTGCTGCTCCTAAAAGTTACCCCCTTCCCCTTCTCTCTTGCTCAGTCCTTGGATTCTGTCCTTTATCCTCATTCTCCTCACTCCATCACCTTTCCCTCAGTTTCTATTTTTTGACATTTTCCCTCTTCTTCTCCAGTTTCTTCCCAGTCTCTAGTTGTAATCCTGCCTCCCACCTTTCCTGCTACACATTTCCCCTCCCTTTCACTTAATAAAGATAGCAATGCAGAGTGATAAGATGATAATAAAAAATACGTATACTGTATGTAACTATAGTAACTACCTACTAGCACATTTTCCTTCAACATCATCCCATATCTCTTCAGTCTCCTCAGTTACCTTTAGCTTCTCCTCATCCTGTCTTCTGCCTGCTTACCCCAGCAAATCTCTAGTCTTATATACCACGTATTTACTCTCCCCAACATGCTTATTTGCACTTCTAGTCTCTTTCTACAAAACCTTAATCTCTCCTGTCTCTTCAGATCCTTTCCCAGTCCACCTTTCCAGCTCTCTCTCCTTTTACGTCTCTCTTCACTGCTTTAGCTTTCTTCTGCTTTTTATGTCTCCATGCACATCACAAATGCTTCCACGCACATCACAAATGCTTCCTCCAAAACTTGTCACAATCTGCTGATTCCTCCATTCTCCCTTGCTTTTCATGCTGTCTCCTGCTTTCTATTCTCCTTTTTAAAACTAATTTCCCTCCAGTTCATTCAGTTTGTCCCGGATGAGGTGGCTGAAAATAATGCAAGGCGCTGCCGTCTTTTCAAGAGGCAGGTTATTTCCAGGTGCAAAGCTAGCAGGGGATGGTGGCCATCTCATCAGACAGCATCCTGAAGGTGGCAGTTTTTGTGATTAAATACAAGTTTAAGTTTTGGAACCAGAATGAAACATGATGTTACACTGACCTCAGAAGACATAGTAAAATTCACAATGTTCACAGCACTCTCATGAACTTATACAGTTAAACTGGTTTTGCAGAATGCATCTCTTTAGAAACGGCAGTTATCATGTGTTGGTCTTCATACTAAAAAACAGTACATTTTAGGGCAGCAGACGATGTCACACATAGGAATATGGAAAAGAAGTCTACCTATAAACTTTAAAATTTTAAAATTGCAGAAAACAATTTTTTTTCATATTACTAAAATATTATCAACATTTTAATATTATTATAGCCTAAACAGTTTTCAATTATATGGATCTTTTTATATACTATTATTGCAGTACATTTTAACCTACTGAAGTTTCAGTTTTCCGCAACAGAATGTGGAGATTTTATTGAGAAATGTCTACCCAGCCTAAGTTATCTGTGATAACACTACCACAGAGAATTATGGAGTCTAACACATAACAAAAGGATTATTTTTCATACACACTCACCCTGATAAAGAGATAATATGTTGAGCAAACTTCCAGACTGGAAAAAAATAAAAATCATAGATATATTAATACATCTCTCTGTAGCTGAAGATACTCCTACAAAATGAACTTTTTTAAATATAGGGTTTCACTTTCAGTCCAAATCTCAGTAGTGCACTCCAGAACAGAAATGGGGATATGTATCATCAAAAACCCACAGTAGTCAGGAAACAATGTTGTTTTTTTCTGACTACCCCATCTCTGAAATGCTTTTTCACTAAAAGCATGAAAATAACATTTGGGGAATTTGACTCTCATTCATCTTTCTCAAGGGAGGGAAAATAAAATAAAAGTTTATATCACGTTCTCTCCCACACAACCGCAGTTTTCTGGATTTGTCAGTCTCTTCCCTGAAAAAAATGCTTCAAGATCGCAACGATTTGTTCAGTTACAGCAACAAGACAGATACTGCTCTTGGCAGTCCACGTAAGACAGTTGTAAAAATGTCATTGGATGCTGCCATTGTGCTTACTCAATCCTTTTCAGCAAGGCTACTACCACTGGAGCCCATCTGCTGTTCATATCAGTGAGAAATATATCAGCAAGAGGAGAGGCACAGTCTAGCTTTTCCAGCAATCAGAATATTTTTCCTCATACACTCAGATTTTTTTAAAAAGAAATGTGTTTCATTTCTCTGAATTTGATTTTGCCAATACTCTAAAGACTTCCAAACAACTTGGTGGTTCAATCACATTGTTCCTGTCTCTTTAGCACAATTTTGCTTTGCCAGCAAATGAGTGACTTCCAAGAAATATGAAATTCAACTTCAAAAAATATGGAATAATTTTAGTCTGATCCTTTCAGTCAAATTTCCTTTTTTTTAGTCTAAGCACAGGGCAAATCAAAAAGCACCAACAGGGCACAGTTTTCTGAAAGGAAAATCTGGTCAGCACCGACCACAGCAAGACAATAATTAAAACCAAATGTCGATCTGCCACAGAGGGACAAGGTTTTAAATTAGTACAAATTGAAAATACGTGACAATAAAAAAATGCAAAATGAGAAAAATTGTTTAGAATCAGCAGACATCAGCGGCCTGTTTTAATATGTTGGTTTTACTTTGCTTTTAGTGTGTGACAGTTATCTGTGTTGGTAATCAAAATGCATTCTTGAGAAAAGATGGCACTAAGAAAGGGAAGTTACCTTGTTCACTGCTATGAAAGTAGATGTAAGCTCCAAACTGAGCCACCAGATAGTATTTTTTTATAGTTCTAAAAGAATGAATAGTCAGAAATTGAAAAAAGGCTGCTGAAAAAAAAACCCAAAGAAAAGGAAGTAGGACAGGTTGCAACACGTGTGGGATGAGGGGTGGGGGTCTGCCAGGTGAAATGGAATAATATATTATTCCTTTGTGGAATGTTGTGTTATGCTTTGATAAAGACTTCAGGGCATTGCTATTTTTCATAATTTGCTATACGGCTTATAATTAATGCTAGGTTACCACTTTATCATTAGGCTACAGAAATAAAGGCATGTGCTTTTTCTTTTATAGTAACAGCTGATGCTTTAATTAATTTTTGAAAAAGTGGATGGGTGAAAGAAGAACCTGATAGTGAGCTTTGAGAATACTAAACCATTGCCCTGGACATGTTCAGTCCACAGCTAAGATGCAGATGAAGAGCATTTTAAGGCACAGTTAATGTGATAAAGGTTTTATAAATATTTTCCAGGTGGTTGGAGAATTTAGTAGTATTCCACTAAGTATTTGTGCTAAAATATTATTTTCTGCAGCAAGATAAACAAACAATACAGCAACAACCTTGATAATTATATTCATTAAATGCATTATCTGTATGAGCCCATGATACTTTAGATATAATGTAGGACAAGTGTCTTACCTCGCTGACTTTATAAATAAACATTCTAAGTAAAAGCATTGAAATATAAATATTTACTACCCTTTACTCTCTATATAAATTAGTTTCTGGCTTCTCCACCCCTTTTTGCACTTAGTGGATATGTAGTTTGTTATACTGAACGAAAGCACAGGTATGCACTGCTTTATGCTAGGAACTATCAATAGCATGTACCTAATACATCATATTGAATGAAAGATTTCATAAATCAGTTATACAAGGGATCATACAATGCTTTTAGGAATTTCCAAAGAGTCGTAAAAACTATAAATCAACGTATTTTTGATTAATCAACTCACAACGTCAGCTTTTGGCGATGGGTATCTGTTGTGTCCTTCTTACTGGATGCACACTATGGAGAGGGCTATCAACTGTCAGGGGGAGGTTTAAGCAAGAAAATAGGGAAAAAAACCTACTGCACTATTATACATATCCACATGACTGCCAATATCTGCTGCAGTGGGGCAGATCTTAAGGCATGCAACAATCTGACCTACAGTCTAGAATTTACAGTGGAAATAATGGAAGTTTTGAATGGTGAAGTAAAAAAGCAAGCAAATCCTAATTCTACAAAAGTTTACAGAGTGCTAAACAAGCACTGACTTAAACACGTATTCAAATCTTTCTACCATCTCGTCATGTTCTTCAGATAAACTGAACACTGAAGTCAATAAGATAGCTCCCTTCTCTGGATCTAACACTATATGGATATAAGGGACCAGAATCTCAGATTTGCCTGTGTCTTGGGATCTATGTGCCTGCATTTAGCAAGGAACCACCACAGATTCATTTTTCCAGAGAAAATGCTGTTGAAGAGTGAAATCCCATGCACATCGTAAAAGACATTTGACATCAATATTTAATTTTATTAGTTATACTACAGGTACTCTAGGGAACCTGATGGAAAGCCTTCTTAGTATTGATTAGAATTCAGCAATCCCACTGCACTCTGTTCAAAAAATTATTCAATTACAATTAATTTTTCAATTCAGAATAATTTAAAATTTATCATGAAAAGTTAATAAAAGTACATAAATTTGGAACACACTGGGATTTATAATTCTGAGATGGAAATACTAACTAGAAATTACTATGATTTTTAATTCGCATAATCAATGTTTTTAATTCATTCTATTTGCCTGTACAAGGTTACAGTAATGGTGTCTTTTTAATTTTTTGTGAAAACTTCAGAATTACCTCTTTCGTGTATAATGGTGAAAGATGACTATTAGTGATACTGTGCTTTCTCATTTTCACACAAAAGAGATTTAAAAGCAACAGTAATGAACAAATTGCTAATCAAAATGCAATGAATACATAAGAGTCAATAGATCTAACTTTGAAAAAAAAAATCATTCTATCAGCTTTGTCATGTCAGAAGCGTCTAGACATCTATCTTCTCTGTGGCATGCAGTGGATTCCTTTGGGCTGTCCTCGATTTATAAATGTTATTTACTTAATTATTTTCAGTACACTGTGGTTCCAATAAGGAATCACCTAGAACAAAAGTGTCCATGGAGGGATTAAGATTCAAAACAGATAACAATGTTTATTTTAAAAGTCTCATGAAATCAAAAGTAGAACAGATTACAAATTCTTTTAAGAGCAATGATGTTAAAGCTCACAGTTACCTGGATTTAACCTAGCTATGTGAAAATATTCGATGCTTTCTTACGACATGCAATGCTGGAGTGGCAGATTTAGAGCACTGTGTATGACAACAGTCACTGGCATTCAGATATTCAGTGTTGGAAATAGTTGTTTTCTTGTTCTTATAGAAAGCTCAGAGAAACAGATTATTTCTATATTGCTGACAGTGGAAAACTGTATCAAGACTTACTCTTCCCACCTATTTCAGGTAGCTCAGACAACAGATCAAGTGACAGATCACGCCGAGTAAAAAAAATTGAAAAGAAGCAGAAGAGTTTTGCAGAATTCCAAAAAAGAAAGCTAGCAGGAGCGAAGAGACTCCTACTGGACACCTGTAATTTTAAATTTCTCCTTATTAACCCTGCAGTCCTACATGAAGGATTCACCACCCACCACCCACCACCCCCCAATAACAACATCAGCATTTAGTTTGAAGATTAAGGCAATTGTCTGAGATTCCTCCCTCCGAATCCTGCCCTGTCTCACTGCTCAGCCCTCCTGGAAGGGATAGGAGCTGTTCTTGTAAAACAGAAAAGAACTAAACTAAAATTTTGTGCAGCCAAAGTAGCTGGTCCAAGACAAATGACGTAACAGAAAATGATGACCCTGTAAAGCCTATGGAACTTCATCCAGGCCATGAAGGCAGGCTGCATGCTAATTTGCAATATTTGACCGAGATATTTGGAAAATTTGAATTCCCATAGTTGGGAACTCACCTTTAGTCAGCTCTGTTATTTCTTTTCAGTTTATTTTCTAAAGTGCTGAGTTGTAGCCTGCAAGAAGTGAAAGCAAGAGTGAAAGATCAGCAATTTTCATGGAGGTAGTCAGTTACAGACAGCAGATTTAAGATAAGTACATAAATGAAGAATTTTACTTTAGTAAAATCTGCAGCAGGTAGTGAAGAACCATTGGCTTATTTGTATATTTTATTACAGCAGTTTGAGGTTTTAGGCTTATACTTTGGTTTTTTTCGTAACTATGCATCATTTTCAGATAATATAACTTTTATTTCAAAACACAAAATTTTCTTGACAATGTCTTAGGGAACAGAAAACAACTAAAAACTGCATTTTCCAAATAATTCAAACTAATTTGGTTAAGAACTAGTCTAAATTAAATAAAATTATTACCAGATAATGTAAAGGATTCTACTGTTGTTTTAAGGATATCTTCTAAAGACTCAATAATTAATTGGCAGCTGAAAAGAAAATGAGCAAATGTAGACAGGAAATTGATTCACTTTTAAGTCAGGGGTGGCAAGTTGTTAGAAGGGGGCTCTTTGGGGGGGTAGGTGATGATGTTTGTGGTCTTCTCTTTTTTTTTTTTTAAATTTACCTAAAGTGAACGTGTGTGGAAAGTTTTTCAAAGCAATGTTTTGGATGAAGAATTTGCATAAACCTGCTAAGCAAGTAAAACCCTGGCATGTAGGTAAAAAACTGACAGAATGTTTAAAAAGGCAGTCTTGCATATCTGGACATAATACAGCGTAGACAAAAGCGCATATCAAATAGCGCAGTGGGGCAAGGATTTCATAGTGCTATTCTTGCTGTGCACTGGGCAGGGACTTTTCATTTCACACATCATCATTCACAGTTTGCTGCAGTGACTCGACACAGTCAGAACATGTCAACAACACACAAAGTGAAATATTTCAATGTGGTTTTCCTTTGGAAAATGAGGGACATGGGATTTTGATTTCAATTACCTTATGTTACAGTGGGAAGAAGCAGGAAAAGAGAATTGTGTTTTCTGCTTTGGCAACGACCAACCGTATCAGAAGCATGTTCGAAAACCTACTGTCAGCCAGGACAGAAAGAGGTATTTAAGGGCAGAAACAACATACATAATTAGACAGAGAGATAAAAGTTGCTGGCCAGCCTTACTCCTTTTCCCATATCCACTAATATACTGTTTAAAAAAAAAAAAAAAAAAAAAATTACCGTCCCGTAATAAAAAGCAATTTCTGAGCTGACAGCAATAAGCAGGTTACATCTTGCCATTTTCACCCAGGACAATACAAGTGTTGTTTAGAGGAAGGAAAAAGACAGTTGTGTGACAGAAAAGGTAAAAATAACCTCTGTAGTCAGACAAAATACAGTTTGTGTATATTCTGAGTCTGAGTTCTCTCCCTTTTCACCCCCAATCTATCTCAGTCGATACCTGGTATTTTTAAGAGTGAGTCGTTGCTGTAACACATGGAAGAACAGCACTGATTTTTTTGTATGAATAGTCAGCCCAAGGCAAAGGACATTACACTATGGTCATGAAAAACAGGTGAAAGCACAGGCTTTGAATAAGACAACTGCTGGCAGAGCCCATATCTGAACCGGTGTTTCAATTTTAATATGGTTTTAAACATTCATATTTTAACCATTCATATTAGTTGTGGCTGTAGCTGACTGCAGTGCCTTTGTGGCTCTTTATGCCATCTTAAATCAGATTTTGGAAGACAGATATGAAACAGTGATATCAAAAGAAGTTTAACATGCACCATGTTCATAACAACATACATTTGAACCATCGCCAGATGGAAGATTATAGCAGCCTAAAACTCCCAAAGCCCAAATCCAGAGCAAATTCTGGATTTTTTTAAAATCTACATTACATAAATTCTAGAAATGTTAAAAACGATAAAAGAAACCACAATGTGACAACCTCTAGCTTGATTTAAAACTGAAGTCTCTGGAACCACATTGTAAGTGTAAGGGAAGATTCAGACACCAGAGCACAGTGAATGACAATTTCTACAGAGTAAATTATGCTGTGCATACTTTTCAGATAATTATCGATGACAATTCAAGGAATATTGTTCTCAACCACAATATGAATCTCCTCAGAAATATTTCCTAAGTCACCTAATATCTGCCACCCAAACTTTTCACTCACATAATCAACGGTAATTAATACTGTAATGGTTATTAAAAAGGGCTTTTAGCATTTTGATGCACAACTACTTTCTAAACTGTTTTAAAGTTAATATTATTTTGTGGAAAATTATGGTCAACGTTCAGTTCTTAATAGTAGTCATACACCGGATTTTTTTCATATGGCAAGGAAGTCTTTCAAAGCATTTCAAATATTACTAATTAACCTTCACTCCTGTGGGTAAACAGTAAAAAAGCTTATACACAGTGAGCTTGTTCCAATCTAGACACACAGTCATAGCAAGTTTAAACTCAGGCACTTCTTACTCTCATTGGTATGTTCTAGCCAATAATCTAATTTCCCATCTCTTTAGCATGACGAATACCAGTGAAACTGGTAACTCATTTAGGACTAGAATGATTTTTAAATGCATATTTACTGGACATCTCGTAAGATTAGTCTAAAACAGCAATCTAAAAAGTAATCTCTCTTTTACCTTGTGTAAAAACCTGAGTCTCCACCCCCTTTCCTATAGTCACTGCTTATCCACGAACCTGGTATTTATTTATTTATCAACATTCTTGAGCTCAGACTGGCTATTTGAAAATGAAAAGCAATTCTGTGATAGGATCATCAAGAAGGAACCTCCAGCTAATTTACACTCCAGTGGAGGACTTATACCAGAGAGGTATAAGTTGATATAACTCAAGAATTAAATGCTACGGTCTTATTGTCTCCTGTCTTGATTTATTCTTTTCCTCTTGATAAAATACAACATGAAGTGCAATGGGACAGAACACAATTCATTGGTGTGTGGAATAATACTTTCTAATCCCATACAGGTACTTTAGTGTTACCACATTGTTCAGGTAAAAACTTACTACTAATTTGGCAGGACTATTAAGGTTAACACTTGGTTTATGGCATTGATGATAAAAGCTTAAATGCAGTGTGACCTACTGGTTTCAAGGAAAACTTTTGAAAACTATAGATGAATAATGTATTTTCTTTGACCTTTACTGAAAAAAAGTTATTTTTTATACATAAATCAACTACCTATGAGCTTCCCCGAATATAAAAACATTTGACAGTAAACATGGTATTCGCTACATGTGTCTCCAAGCCAAAATTTACTTTAATCCAAAAAACAAAGAAACACTTGCAATGCAAGGACTGTAGGATGTGTCTCGTGCTCCTTCCCAGTCAAATTCCACACAATTTCACAGAAAGTATATTCCTCTGTAATTCCAATATATTTCAGTTTGCATATACTTCCACAAAATAATTGCAAATACATAAAGAGTTCACTTTATGTGCTGTATAATTTGAGATGATTCCCTGTAGAGCCCTGTTCAGTGCAGCCCTACAAGATTTCCCATGCGTTTAAGACCACAAGCAAGTGAGGGAACGCACTGTGGAGCTGATACCAAGGAATCCTCCTCTTTCCAGCCCCAGACTCCCAGTCACTGAGTAGGAGGGGTGTCACGCATGTGCATGTTGCTAAAGTCGAGGGATAGCAGTACAAATTCATTGTTTCAATCCTTCCTTTTTCTCTAGCAAGCTCAGGGTTGATTTTACACTGCCCTCCTTTCAAAGGAAGTCAGTGCAGGTAAAAGCATTGCTGGGTTGATTTGATAGCACTTTCACGCTCTCTTCAGCTTTCTTCAGCTCTCTTCAGAGAACTGAGAGTTAATGCAGTTAGAGAGAGAGAGAGGGAGGAATTTTTACATCATTTACCATCTTATCAATTTTAAGCATAGTGTAAGCATATAAACTGGAACTGTTCAATATAATATTTTATTTTATTTTACTACTTAGAAGAAAACAGCATTGAAACTTGAATTTTTTAAGAAACTATTGCTTGCCACACTACCAGGTGCCAAAGGATAACAGTACCGTCTGCTCCTTAAAACACCTTAGAGATGTCAGAAAAGCTAAAGCCCTTAGAGATTTCAGATGCTTCCACTTGAAACTCTATCCAAATAGTGATTAATTACTGGTTATTTCAACAGTGAAAAAACCCTACCTGTAACTTAATAAATGCCTGTTAGTGAAAGACATGTTTTAGCAGTGATATTCTGAGCTTCTAATTTACATATACCACATGCACTTTATTGTTACAATTACTAGGGAAAATACTTTTCATTAAAATATGAACTTTGTCTCAGTAGTAAGTCCACACTGTATTCATGGCATGTCAAATATTTTGTTTTCTTTCTATTATTTTCCATTAGGTAGAACAATTCAGAGTTAAATCTGTTTGTGCTGTGTTTCCAGATTGTGGGAGCTCATTCTCGACTGTTGGGGTTTTTTTATTTTAAGAAAAATGGAGAGAATTCCCTTCTCAGAGTCACGAACGCTTCGAGCACAGCCCTGCTCTTCTAGGTTGATACAATGCTGCCATCACATGGTCCGCATCTGGTACAGCGCTTGGGAAGGAGAAGGTTTCCAACCCAACACAGCTGCACTCCAATCAAATACTCCATTGTACAGACAGATACTCAACAGCTAGGTACCGGTGATGCCTATCATGAATGTAATGAGACCTAATGTTTTCTTGTGTCCTTCTCTGGATACATGAGAACCCTGGCGTTCAGAATTTAGAAATTTAGAACGATTTCTGTCTCTTATGACAGCCAAGGGAAAGTTGATAATATTACAAAACACATGTCCCAGCTACTGAAACCAGAACACAGGCAAAAAAAACCAAAAAAGCTTTTTTCTTTTTTTTTCTTTTTTTTTTCTTTTTTTTTAAAGTTATACTCAGTAACTTCATGCTGACAGTGAGGCAGGGTTAACAAAATCAGAGGGTTATAGACATAATAACAGGCACACCCCTCGATATCAAGCACTTGTAGAATTATACCTAGCATGAATCTTCTCAAACATATCTTACCTAGTTTAAAAGACCATTTCATTTAATTTGTCTCAGCATGACCACCCATGCCTTACTTTAGGTAGGATGTCCGTTTTCTTTATTCATCACACAAATAAGGGAGAGATTTAATCAAACTAATCATACCTTTATAAAACAACACTAAGTACTGTCAATGTTATTAATCCCGAATTCACAGGAAGATTCCAGCTGTAAGAAAATAAGGGTGTGTCTGTTTGAAACAGTGATGCCCAAATCCCTCTAAGACCACTCGCAAGACTGCAGGCAACTACATGAGGATGAGAGGAATCATGCAATAGAGCGTTTATCCAGAAGGAAAAATGAAGACTAAAGAAAATCTAGACAATCAGCTCAGGTACCAGAAATGAGTATTTGATCAGATGGATCCCAGCCCCCATCTTTACAAAAACTAATTACAAAGCACATAACGAGATGGTGAAATGTTCCTACTTTGTGCTTTGTGTCTGATACTTTCCTTGCTAAAGATACAGTTACCACAAGACTTTGTGCCCTTGTAGTGCAAGTGAAGAGATACTAATGCAAGTAAGAAAAGTTGATGTTCATTAACGGATAGGTAAGTTTGCTACATGCATTGCTAAGCGTACTTTCCGGAGAGCAGTGCTTTCTCAGTTACTCAGGAAAAATTGTCTGATGTAAGCCAGCATGGAAATGGAAGTGTTAATAAAGTATTTCTATTTTAAAATAAAATATCGTAGCTTCAATGAGCAAAATTCTTGAAACATTCTCATTTCTTACGTGTTTTTGTGGCAGCTGCAGAAACAACTGTAGTATTACCACAATATTATGGTAAACCTTCAACTATTCCAGCAAGTTATATGACTTTGTGTTCCAAAATTTGCCAACAATTTTATCTTTCCAAGACATACAGCTCCTATTTGAAATTAGACAACAGCTAAAGACTTGGTTGAAAGACATTTTTCCCCTGTGACCATTGTTGCAGCAAAGCATGGAAATGCCAAGATGTTTCAAACAGTTGTTTGTTATTTTGAAGCTGAAAGGAATATAATCCATTGGCTACTTGGTTATTTTCCAGGCAGCAATTAAGCTGCATTAGGAATATCTGGGGGGGGAAAAAAAAAAGGAAAATCTGTACTAAAATCAAATGGTTTGTACTTCAACAACGTGCCATCATTTGCTCGTGGTATCAATAACGTTAACTTTCACACACATCACTCTGTCTACAAGTTAATGGAAAATGAGAATTGCCTAGCACACCTATTGGAAACTGTAGCCACGAATGCTGTAATTAAAGGTCAAGTCACGATGCTAACAAAAATTTCACTCACTTTTTCCAATCTGTCACAAGAATTTTATCAGCTTTAGAAACATGTGGATGGTCCTACTCCACACCCAGCAGTGAACAGATCAGGAAGATATTTTCAGATATTATGAGCTGCTTCGTACATTAGTTGAAAGTGCACCTGGGCAATTTCCTACTTTTTCACAGGTGATTATGAAGATGGAGGAGAAATGCCAGTGACTGACTACTGCTTCTACTTTCTTCATGATTTCTACTTTCTCCTTAAAATGCTCTAAGCTTTCACAGTCTTAAATTTTTATAATTTATGCTTGTAAACTTTATAATGTATTTGTAAAGCTTAAGTTACAATAAAGTACTGATACTTTTTTTTCTATTGTAAACATCAGCTATTAAAAGATACCATGATAAAGCAGAACAAATCACCATGGATTTCATTGATGTTGTCCACATAACTGAGTAACAAGTAAATACTTGGCTGAGACTGTGTGAGAGCTTGCTTCAGGGCTCGTGAATAAGGAAGTGACCTGTTATTTCCAGTTCATTCCTTCAATTTTTTTAAAGTTGGATAACTTATTATGTCTATTTCTACCTCAAACAGAGCAGTGAAAATAACATTTTCTTATGTAAATAGACTGGACAGATTACAGGAATCTTGCTAATATTGATTTTGTGAAGGCAGAAGTTCAAGACATAGTTGTTTGAATTGTATTAAGTAGTGGCTTACACATTGATTTCAAAAAGTGATCGTGTAATAGTATGCGTTAAAATAATATGCTCCATATTAAATAATGATTATAAGCATAAGATAACTGGACTGTATCTCTGAGGGCAGGTGAAACGTATCTTTGAGAGGAAAAATGGATGATATACTTCCCTAAAACACTGCTTAAACAAGTCTTGTCCTGTATTTCCTTCTTCTAAAAATACATTACCTATACCAAACATACCAGCAAATCCAAAGAGCATCGCTTAGAGCATATTCTAGGTAAAGCCCTGTAGCCTCACGTGTCCCCGTAATCCCGTTAGGTGGCCCCCAGAATCCAGACACATTCACATTGTCCCATTGCTCGGTGCTGCATCTTCGGGTCATGTGGATCTATATACCAAAGATCCTATACTAGTGCCCTGGCCTGGCATGGGGAGAAAGAGAATAAATAATCTACTTCAGTCTTTCAGTGACTATTCTTCTTCTATCAGATAAACCCAGCCAGCAGGTGCATTGATAAGTGGCCTGGGCCAGGCTCCATTCCTGCCTTCCTACTGTGAGGAGGGATAGTAGATCCATTTTATTGTACTTACCCTGCACAGCCTAGCCTTTAATTGCCCAAAAGTAGTATAGAGGATCTTGGTTTTCCTCTCCTTCCTTCTCTTTCTCTCTCTCTCTCTCTCTCTCTCTCTCTCATACGCTTTGATCCGATCCTGTCTTATCTTGAAAAAGTCATGTAAGTTGGCAGCTTCCCATAATAATGGCTAATGTCATAAATACAATGTTTTAATCCACAAGATTTTTGTTCATGATCACCATGATTTTAGTACATTTTGAGCAATGTAATTTTGCCATGTGGGATAGTAAATCTGTTTTTATCTGCCTGTAAAGGAATACTGGAAAACTGTACTTATGTGAATACACTCTTTTTGGAAAAAGAATTGTGAAAAACATCTTTAGTTTTTCTTCATTTTTATGATGAAAAGAAAACTATACAGATAAATGATTCATGAAAATTTGCAGAACTATTTAACTATCTGTCTTTATTTATAAGTGTTGCAGCTCATGCAGTTTTCATGGAAACTGTTCTCCCTGGGTATCACAGCATTACTTATGAGAGCTGTTGCTTTCTTACATGTATTCTCATCTTTATTCTGTCTGTTATTGTTTTTTTGTGGGTTTAGCTCAAGCCGTAACATTAAAAACTGTTAAGCAATGTTTGGGTGGGGTTTTTTGTGTGTTTAATACATGCTCCCATCAGGTAAATGCACTTTCCATGACTAAATTCAATGGTTTATAGTGACTTTTAATCTTTATATATGCAACCCAGAATATTTTCTAATAGAAACCTTCAGCAGTCCTTAATTGTCTTTGCTGAATGCCTTTACCACTTCTGTTTTTCCTCAAAGAACCATTTTAGAGGTGTCAGGATACTTGTAGCAGTTGAAGATGAAGGAAACAGCAGTATTCAAATTCTCCAGCTCCACTTAGCACTGAAAGCAAAGGCAGCGCCATTTTCACTTTGGTACCCCACGACATCCAGCCTGAAAGGATTGCTTTAAATAAATCTCCAAGAAAAGTCTATCAGTTCTGACTTTCACTAAACCAGACTGTAAGTCTTTGTGCACTGTCTCTGCTTTAACACAATGCACTACAATGAGCACAGAGACCACCTCCCTTTGACAATTTTTAAGAAGCCTTTGAAATAATAAGTGACGGAAACCAACAAAGTCATGAGTTCTGTATTTGAATAGGAAGCTATACATACTGCTGAAGAGCTCTGTATAAAACCACTGTTGCCTGTATAGAACTAAAGCATGTTGCTTCTGTTCCTGAAAATATTCTGAACATTAGGCATGCGATGAATGAAAAACTGGTAATACGTAACTTAACAGAAGCCTCATCCTTGGCATAATTGAGAGGAACTCAATCCAGGACACCTTCCATACGTCCAAGCATTTGCAGGAAGAAAATACTGGGTAAATGCTGTGTTACTTTTGCTCACAACAATGTGGAACAAATACTTCTGTTCTAGGTGATAATCTTCAATGTAAGAGAGTCTTGTGGGAATATCATGTGCCTCCAGTCATTCCGGGCATTCAAAGTTTTAGGTATTGCTTTTCTGTTCTTGCTTCTCAGGCCTTGTCCTGCAGTAACCAGATGCTAGGACACTGGTTACATGCTCTAGCTGAGTTTATAAGGTATTTAGAAAACCAATTGTAATTGTAGCAATTTCAAAGCCTTGACTGTTACTATAAGTACCACTCCAACTAAATCTGGTAACACTTTTTCAAAATAAATATTTTGAGAAGGCCCTGCGGTGGAGTGCATCGTTCTGATTAATTTATGCAACAATGAGGCAGCCTTTTTAATTAATAAAGATTAGTGAACTTTCTAAATCTGTAAAACTTCAGCAGGCTTAAGCTTCCAGTAAATACCAGTGTCTATTTTTACACCACAGCTTCCATTTAAAAGAAGAGTAAATACATTAGCCTGCAGCTGCTGATGCTGCAAACACCAAAAAAAGGGCTTTTATTCAACCTACAGTGCAGTAGGAGTGTCTCCCCACATCATTGCTTAAGGACTAAGTTGCAGGCTTTTTTATCTATCTGGCCTGCTCCAGCCAGAAAGAGAAAACCAAGATTTTTTTTTTTTTTGTCAGAGCATTATCTAAAGATCAACTATTTATCTCTGGGTAAAATCTTGACACAAACTCATCTAAAGATCAATGATCTAACAAGACAAGAAGTGAGGGGGAGTGAGAGAGTGAGAAGAAGTAAGTTTTACTTATCCTTTCATTTTACTGTCTGATTATGATCACTGCCTGTTTTGTTCCTAAATTTGATTAAATACTGCTTGTGTAAGGTACAGCGACTTTATCTGTTTCTTAGCACAAGTTCTGGAAATCTGAAAATTAAATACAAAAAAATTATGTGATGACATTATGCTCTCAGCTGGAGCTCCTCTTTGCTAGGCTATATATAAATGCGCTGGAGTACACAGAAGGAGCCCCAAGCATTGGCAGCCTGAATGGCAAGTCAGGGGAAACTCATATCAATGTAAAAGGCAGGAGGATTAGAGCTTTTTGGTTAAAGTACTTCCATATCCTGACCATATCTTTGTCTTTTCATACCTGCTCCACATTTCCTCTTTTTCTGAGCAAATTTAGGTTATCATCAGCTAGAGGAGCAGGGCTCTCTTCAGAGCTGGATCAGGCTGCTTAGAGCCACCACCAGCTATTTTAAATGGGACTGGGCTCCCAGTCTCCTTGGGCAAATTGTCCCCAGTGCGTAACCACTCTTAACATGAAGAAATTTGAGGTTAAATCCAGGTGGAACTTCTCTAGCTGCAGCTTGTGTCTGCTGCTTGTCCCATCACTGTGCACCTCAGAGAAAAGTCTGGCTCCACCTTCTCTACAACCACCCAAAAGCTTGTGTAGACATAACTAATGTCTTCCATTTGGCACCTTTTCTCCAGCCTGAAGAAATTCAGTTCTCCCAGCCTCTGCTTCTATGTTGTGTGCTCCAGCCCTCTGACCACCTCAGTGACCCCCTCCTGCAGTCTGTCAAAATCCCTCCTGCACTGGCGGGTCCAAAAGTGGCTATACTCCAAATGCAACTTCACAAGTGCTAAATTCATGGGAAGCATCACTTTTCTCAACCACGCAGGTCCACACGTTTCCCCAAATTATTTTCTAAAAAGCTGATTCCCAGCCAGTCAGCTCCAGCTTGTGCTGTTGCAAGGGACTATTTTGCCCCAGATGCAAACTTTATCTTCATGAGGTTGCTGATAGCTCATTCCTCCAGCTAATAAAAGATAATTTTATTCTAAAATTGTATTTGTTTCCATCCTCTGCTCCAAAATAAAAAAAAAAAAAAATCACAACAAAACAACCTTTTCATTCTGTCATTAATCATCCAGACTTTTCTGTGAATCTGAATTGTTTGGCAATAGCAGCCATAGCAAATATGAAGATCAGAAGAGACTTCATTCATACCAGCAGCACATACAGATTTGTATGAACACAGATATAGAGCATGAAACCAAACCAGTAACCTCCTTAATACAGGCTGAATTCTATGATATTTTCATATTCAATCAGAAACTTCTTTATCTTAGATAAAATTTTGCTAGAACATGGATTTTGTCCATGCCAGTGGCAGAAGATGCACAATATTCTACAATATTTTCTATTTTTTCCTTACATATTTTTTGGCTTGATAATCAGAAAAGGGTTTCTATACCTAGATAATAATGCCTCCAGCCACACTGACAGAAACTTATGTATTTCATGTTATAAAACTCCATATTAAATTCAGATAACTCTCCTGTTCTGCTTGTGATCCCCAAATGTTCCTACAGAAATCATAGCAATGAGTAAGCAATAAGAGCACCTCACCACAACGCCACTCTGCACAGCGACCGCTGAGTGGATGCAGCAAGCATTCCTTCTTGCTTGACTGACTCCAGGTTTCACATCTTGAAGGGTTCATCTTTTGCAGTCACAGCTACTCTTAATAGGAACAGCTGACTCCTCAAGAAAATTGCAAGACTTAAAAAAAAAAAAAAAAAGGTATACAAAAGTGTTTAAAATCTAACTCAAATTTCTAAGGCAATTCTTTCTTACAAAGCAAAAACTGAGAAGGCAGCCTTAAAATCAGCAAAAGTATATCCTGGAAACACATTTTCACATGAGAAGTGGAAGCCTGTAAAGCTATATTCAGGGCAGCACTTGTGACAAGCTGAAGGAATGAACTATGTATATTCAGAGCTGCGTTACAGGAAGTCATCTACAAAGGCAGAAGACCGGGGTGAAAAAAATCAAGTAATGGCAAGAATAAAGTGCTATTGGAGAAAGTGCTGCAGAAGATTATGGAAGGAATTGGTGACTGTCCCAGCTTAAATCCACTAAGACTGGAAAAGGATACTTTTCCAAGAATAAAGCTGGAATCAAAAAGTACAATAAAACCTAGCTTAGGTTTGAGTAAGTCATCAGGAGCTGCTGGTGAAAGCTGACTGACAAGGGGGCAGTGAATGATGCAGAGAAAATGCTGCAGGATAGTCACCTTCTCCAAAGCCTAGCAAAAGCTTGCAAAGGAAAGGTCAAGTGTTAGGAAAGAGAAAATGTGTGTGTAAATCTTTATTGCTTTTGCCTTTCCCTTTGCATGCTATGTACCTTCGGGTGAATAAATAAATAATGCTTTGTTTTGAAGAAGCTGGTTTTGACTCATCTGAACCAGTCACTGTCACAAGTCCCTGGACTAAAAGGGCTTACAGGTGCCCAACGCAGCTAGGCCTGTCCCCTTAACACTGCTTGGAAGCAGGAGGGCTGCGGGACCCAAATCAAGCCCCAGAGGGACGTGGATATCGGGAGAGCGGCTCACAGGGATGGGACCTCAAACTGGGATGAAAGGAGCCCAAAGCACTGCTCACCCCTCAGCTCCCCTGACGTACCCTTGGACCCCACTGAGCCATAGTTTTGCCTTTAGAAATAGAGATATACGCCCTTGTAAAGAAGTTTCCGCTCATTATCCTCAGACAGGGCATTATCTACAGAGGTTAATGAGCAAGAGAGAACTGCGATGACCAGCCAATATCCTGCCTCGCCAGGAAAGCTGAACTGGTCAGTGGCATCGGCATATCATTGTTATAGAAAATATAAAACTCAAGTGGAAAAGTAATCTGAGATCCCACTGTTGGGTGCATCACTCAGTTTCCACGAAGCCCTGTATATAAAACCAGTTGCTTAGCTAGTACTACAGAAGCAACAGCCATAGGAAGCTGTTTTTGGCAAGGGATCCAGCTGTTGGGTTAAAAATAATCTCAATAAAAGATAAAGAAAAAGTAGCGGGTTCCAAAGGAAGAAATCTGATAAAATTAAAGTGTAATAGACACTTCAAACTGTGTGATCTGACCTAATAAGTTATTAATAGGGAACCATTACTCCTCATACATTTTTTATGAGGAAGGCATTGCCTTTTTGTCAAGATTAGTGGATTATAAAATATTTGTGCTACACAATATAAATGACCCTACCTATTAATAAGTCTCTGGAAAGATATGCTTAAATTGAATTACATTAAGAAGAAAAGTGCCAACAGAAAATTAGGCATAATTAATGGGAACACATAAATAAACCAGAGATAGAGGGAAAAGGACATTCTCTCCATTGATCATTTTGAGGATTAATTGCTGATATGCTCTAATGACATACCAACTATTACTGTTTTTATAAGGAACATTTCACAGAAGATGAAATCCATGTAACTATGAATATGTATTGCAGTTTATTGCCAGAAGATAATTACACTGATCACATACCTCTAATTAGTCAGTATAGTTTTGAAGGCTAAAAGATACAGCTTAAAATGTAATATACAATAAAGGCTCATTAAACTCTTCCAGTAAAACAGATTTATTTAAATTTTTTTTGCTGATATTCAAATACTCAGCCTTCCCTGCATGTTTACAGGACAAGCCACACTGAAAGTGAGGACATGGGCTACATCGCTGTTATTTTCCAGATCCTTTCAGAACAGCAATACCTTGGAGATGCAGGAAATTATTTTTCATGTCTCATTCACATAATGGACAAAGTGAATAGAGTTACACAGTGAACGAGCACTCTGGTCTTCTCTATTTGCTAGCATATATAAGGTTTCCTTGGATATCACAGCACTGCCTCCAGTGTGTGCAGCGACATTCTGGTTTTCACAGACTCACAGAAACTTTCGAAGGCTTTCATTATTGATCAGGAATGTAAATATGAAGCTTTATTGCTCAATCTTTTAAACAGTATCTTAGAGATTGTAAACAGAAAAATTATTTTGCTCACAAAGTAAAGTCCTCTAAATAAAATATTTTTTTTAAAAAAAGTTGAATAAGGCCCTTTTTTCTAGGTGGAAGAAAAGAAAGAGGACCCATTCATTAGAAAGAATCCACCTGAAACAAAACACCTTACACTAATCCCCTAAAAACCTTGTCTACTCTTTGACACTGTTGTAACAAACACTTCCAAAGTACTGTGCCAACATTGCTCATGTGTTCAGTGGACTTTAATTAGAGCTCTGAAAGCTTGGGAAAACTGGCCGAGTGAGCAAGCTTGCTCTTTTCAAATGGCAGCACAACTGTCCTTTTACCCACCTCCCAATCATAGCATATGTTTAATTAAAACCAGTGCAAATAATGGAGACAGAAAAGAAAAATCTCCTTCCCACAAATTAGTGAGGAAAACATGATTAAGAAGGTGCACAGCAAGCTGAAGAAAGCAACCCATGTTTAGTTGTATTCTGAACTGGATATCTATGGATAGGTCTTGGGGAACCATTCTTTGTGAATGGTGTGAATGGCTTCGTGTAGGAGCCTCTTTAAATGCTTTAGAGACAGCAGAGATATTTAAGGATGATTAGCCAAAGGAAAACTGCAGCGGATAATGGCACAGAGAGAGGCATAGAGAGAGTTCTGACTTGTTCTGCTGTTGGAGTAGTAATTGCCTCAAATATTTGTCAGATAATATTTATTTTTCTAATTCACCATGAGAGAATGCCTATCCATCTGTCACCTTTACTAAAACAAACCAATTCCACAGTCCACCTCACCAAGCGGGTTAGTGGATGGCTCCTGCTCCTACTACAGCATCAGTCTCGCAGCCTAACAAACGCTCCCACTTTGCTCTGCTCTTGGACCCACCAGAGGTGTGAGAACAAAACCCACAACAATTAGGGGAGGAGAGAAAGCATCCAGCCATAAGAAAATGTTGCAAGAGCCAAGGGAGGAAAACCTTGGGCCAGATGTGTTGTGATCACTCCAGCCAGGAAATTCAAGCTCATTAGGGAGAGACATAAGATGAAGAAGAAGATTAACTGGAGCACAATACAGAAAACACACCAGTGAGTAGAAAGAATGAGAGAAGAATGAAGAGTAAAAGCAAATGAGTAAGGGGGGTAAGAAGCAAAAATGAAACACAAAAGCGAGAAGAGAAGGATGACAGTCAGGAGAGTAACCATAAATCAGTCACATCCTATAGGTTACTCTGATGCCTGGTTATTGAAGGAAGTTTGAAGATAAAAAATATCATTTAAAAATACAGGACTTCTTCACACAGTATTTCATCAGGACTTGAACCTGCACCAGAAAGTTAACAATGCTGAGCCTAAAATTGTTGTTAAAAGTTAACAATACTGAGCCTAAAACTGTTGTACTGCTTTTGAAAGTAAAAATATGGAAAAGTTGATGTTTCAGGGATATCAACCACATTCATTTTTTATATAATGATTCATATAATTACAAAAATAAGCATTATAGAGAAAAGAATAAATATCAAAATAAATGTAAAGACACCTAGCCTGTATGTGAAATACTTCTAGCGGATCTTTAATTAGTATTACCAGATGGTTCCTCCTACTAAGTCAGACTACAAACAATATATACCTAAGGGCTCGGGTCAGGAGGGGTACTACTGAGCATTTCCAAATGCTCAAAAATTTCAACAAATGCTGAACACCAGTGCTAAACATTAAATAACTTTGTGATGAACTACTGTGCAGATGAAGAGAAAATTCAAGAGCGAAGATAATTTCTTTTTATACCTGCTGAAAAGTGAAGATGAGGTTTCTCATTGAGGCACAAAGTGAAATAATAAGGATAGAGGCTCAGGAGTTCTTACAATGTTATTTTTAAACTGATTGCAAGGTACATCTGGACTTCTCTGTTTGGGTAGTTGTGGTTCTTTGATCTTTCAGCTACATTTAGCAGATTGAAAAGAGAGCAAAATAGAATTTGAGAGATGATGTTGATGCACAATAGCAATTATTAAAAAGCACAGCTCTTCTGGGGGAAAAAACCCAAGTCTGGAGTCTCCTCTCCTAACCTTAGGGAGTAGCACATTGTAATGCAGATTTTCTGCAGAATCTCAAGATTTCTCTCTTCTACTGGCTCCACTGTAATTATTTAAAAACCCAAAAAACAAATAACAAACCCAAAACCACAAAGAGCAATTATTTAAATCTTGAGACGAAAGCTGCCACCTGAAGTTTGCATGCCTACAAGATAATAAGTAACAACCTGCATAGGAAGCAAATGTTTCATCATCAAGTCATTGGTTATATTAGCAGGCAAAAGATTCTTTTGAAATGCCTGGAGAGTTCAAAGCCATGTTTTCAAGAGCTGTATTTGGTGAGCTGCAGAAGCTTTACATGTTGTCACTGGATAAGCAGAAAACAAAAACTATTTGCTAACCAATTACTGAAAATGAGTTGCAATTTTTGCAATCGTTTTTCAGGTTTCTCATGGAAGCAGGACAGCTGCAGGGAGGTGGGAGGTACCACACATGTCTCTGGAGGCAGCTATCAAAGAAGATTCAGAAAACCTGTTCACATCCCTAAGAAAGATTACTCTTAAGTTAGTGGCAACTGCACTTTCACGCACAGTGTTGAACTCATAATCATCTGTAAATGTAGTTCAGTGTGTCCAAAACATATTACTTATTTCTCTTTTCAGCTTGTGAGAACATAGCAAACTTGTCCCATATAAGACATCTGAAGTCCATCTAAAAAAAGAACCAAACAACCCTTATAGATACTACTCTACTCTCTGTCTTACTCTTTTAGCTTTCAATACTTATAACATAAAACTATATAAAAGGATTTTTTTTTTCCTTAATACCATGTCCAAGTTATTTCTATGTTTTTTGCCCTCTAGTGGCTAGGATAGGAAAAAACCATGAAGGTGTGAGATGCTTCAAGAACTGACTGCTTACACCCGAAGCATTGCTGCCCCTAGAATACCCACTTTAAGAAACTGTATTGCTGAATTGTGATTTGCACGTGAATGTGGCTACAATTAGTAGGGGAAGCTACTAACTGGGAAAAAAAGTGCAGAAGTGGTAATCAGTAGGGACACTGCCTCCATTTAACTTTGCTTAGTGCAGAAGTTGTGATATTCAAAATGACGAAAATTCAGATTCTGTTTTTGTACATTGCACAATTAAGAGTAGTTTGTCTCTCACAGGTTAAGCCCTTTAGTCAGGTCCATATGGATCAGGACCCTGGATTTGGGTGTTGTAGAAGAGTTTCCAAAAGTTTGAGTAGTTTTGAGTTTGAATCTTGAGTTGTTCCTGGCTTTCTGATGGAATGACTGCTGACTATTTTTCAGATATATTTTGGTTTAAAACTGTATGTTTCAAACACAAATAAGAAGTTGTGTTTTAAAAATTCCTATGAGAACTTGCAATGGCAGAGAAAACACATTTTATAAGAAGCGTAAGATACCCAGTCTGACAATACTCAATAGACTGTTTTGGTTCTCTAATTTGTGAAAGTCACTGTTCCTTACAGCTCTCACTCTGAATGGCTAAGTTTTGGGATGCAGCTAAATAACGTTCTCTTCTATCCCTGCTTATTCAGAAATAATTACCAGTGTTAAGACACTGGGTTGTTTATCATAGAGACTTTTTAAACCCACCTCATTATCCTCTCGTTTTGTTCTACAACTCCCAAGTCCTGAATTGCATTAGTACTCACTGATCATAAATCCTAGTGTCTGTCACAAGCAGCTCTGTTGAAGAAGATGAGATGCAAAAAGATTAAGAAAGACAAAAGCGAACTACAGATAGAAAACTTAATGTTGTTGAAAACGATCAGCAAATTATTACCTGATTTATATTTGGTGGCACCAACCACATGCCTAGCAGGAAAGTGGAATATCATTAAACCAGTCATTTCCAATAGCACTAACGAGCAATGTTACTGACAATTTCAAAAACAAGCAGTGCCCACTGGATATTAATCCTAGCTAATTCCGAAACCACAAGTCCTTTGCATGGGTTAAGCCTGAGCTACAAAGTCTGTATATATCTTGGTTTTGCTATACTGAATCCTTGCTTTTCACAAGTGTCAATTTGGTTACTTACAAAAGTACATCACTTATGTAACAGGGTTTGGGATATTTTTTTAAACTTTAAAAGTACCTGCCAATCATTCTACAATTTTTGTACATCTCTCTCCCACCACGGACTCTTGTCCTCATAACGCCACCAGCTTCCAGCCTCCATAACCTCAGACTCAGCAGCACCCAGAGCAAACAAAGCCCCAGAGCTGCAAGTGCTGTCATCCAGAAGAAATGGCATAAGGAAGGGGGATTGCTCTAGAATATGTTGTCCTCCTAAACCACATGATGCATTCAGAGAATTAAATTTTCAACAAGTCGTTTACTGATAGCCACTCTGCGAGTGCTACTCCACCAGCTTAAGTTTCTTGTGGTTCCACAGGCATTTACAGGACAGGACTTTGTTATAGAAAGATGCTATGTAGAAGCATTTCTGTTTGTCTTTCCATGTCAATGTTTGTTCTCACCGAACAAAGTCAGAGTTAACAAAACACAAAAAAAATCAGTTTAATAACTGTGCCCTTTAGTTTTCATAACAATTATGAAATAGCAACCACCCTCATCAAGGGGGGTAGGTGATTAACTGAAGTGCATTCACTATTGATGGGCAGCGAGTGTAAATGAACTGCAGCAGCTCAGTGTTGCGGGATTTTAGAGCACATTTGTCACTGACCAGGTTTTTTGAGATCGTTATCATTTCTCTGAAGTGAACGCTCTTCAGTGGAACATTTCTTGCAATGGAATATATTTACCATGCAAGTATAACAAGGTGGTATAAGTTCCACCAGGAGGTAATATCATTATCATTTTCCTTTCCGGAGATATCAAGTTTTCCTTTTCCCTTCTTTTTTTTTCCTCTCTCTTCTTCTTGTGGAGGGCAGGAGGAGTTGTAAATTGTCACTAAAAGGACAGAGATCCCAGCTAATTGCAGGCTTTAGATCACTGCAATTTTAGCTGAAACTATGCACTCACTCAGATATAGCTAAAATACTTCTCATCTTTTCTCAGCTTTATGCTAGCACAAATCAGGTACTTTCAACTGGGCCCTTCTTTCAGCTGTAACTGTTTATTTAATATCTATAATATAATAAATATATATATGCATTCACACATTTTTATTTTTTTTAAATCTCCCCTATCCTTCAGGCTTTCTGTCTCAAAGTGGGTTAACTACTACTTTGTGAAACTTGGTACTGAGTCTCAGAGTTCTAGTAATATGAACCAAGGCAATGATCTTTTGTGTTGAGAACTAATAATTCTAAATTCTCTTTCCATTCCTGAGACCCCAGGCAAAAGCAATGCAGAGCCAGCAGTACAGGCTCCGTGATAGGAAGCCACTTACCTAGGTCTTGGGGAGTTTTTATTTGCCTTATTAAACATATTGAAAATCATGTTCTTATTCTGAATTCTATTATTTTCTTTTACTCCTTCCATGTGTCTTTCCAACTTTGTTCTGCAGCTGTAGCTTAACACAGAGGCTGGGGTCTGGTATAGAAAACCTTTAATGTTATATTCAAGATTATTCGGGGAGTTTAAGTAGCTTTTTTTTCAGAAGCCTGCTCCAGACATCAGTGTCAACATTTTTTTTCTCTTTTTTTTTTCCCATTCCTTTTATTGCTTTGGTAACCTCAATAACCTGAGGAATCAGACAAGTCAGCAGGAGTTAAGAGAAATTTATGGAAACTACCAAGCAGAGTGGGATTGACATGTTGTAAAAGGAGACATTAGGGGAGGGACAAAAAAGAAAACATAAGAAGACTTCATTTGGAATACAGGATGTAATTAAAAGCAAGCAGATTAAATCACTTCACACCACCAGCTGAGTGTAAGAATTTGCTAAGTATCAGCAATTGAAGTTACGTAGCACTGAGACCTATGAAATAATCTTGTGAGGTTCATGAAATGAAACACATCAGGTATGGTTTGGCAGAGTGCTACAAAGAATTGCTCTGTTGAATCATGTTGAAGTGGGACACAAATTTGCACTGCTGATTTCCATGATCCCTAAGTGGAATGGAGGTAGAATTCTGATCTGTGGAGAGGGGTATTTGAAAACATGGTCTTTATTTCTTTCATATTAAAAGTGCTTCATGTAGCACAAACTGGCACAGCACCATTCCAGCCATTGAGATTTGCATCAAACAAAGGTTTCTTTGACTTCACTGTTCTCACCCTGTCTCATCCTGTGACTGAACTGATGTTCCATTTGTGATGAATATTAGTCACATTACTTAAGATGTCATTACAATATGCTCAGATGACAATATAAGAAACAGAAGAGTGGAGAATAATAGAATGACTCTGCCCTGAAAAGAGATTGTGGGTAGCCTACAAGTTACAGGACACTACTATCTCGAAGAAGTACACTAACAAGACATGAACAGATTTGGTGTCACTGAGCTCCTTGATCCCTTTCCTATTATCTCCAATGGTCCTTCTTTATGGCTGAAAACTGTGCCAAGTGACAATTACATCCTGAATTGCTGTCTTCTGAAGTGAAAACTGAACAGGCTTTATACCATCTATAAAACACCCTATGCAGTCCACTTTGTGAAATGTCCCTTGCTTATGCAAGGTCAGGTGCAAAAGGTGCTGTTTGATCACACTGGTCCTGTTGTGCAAGATATCCACCAACAAATGAAGAGGAGACAGTATTGCAATTTTACCAATTATTAAGCATTAAGAGAGAGTCCACTTGATTAGAAGTGAGACTCCTTCATTATACATAACCATTACAGCTTATAGAGGGTCTTTTTAGTTCCATCCTTCAACTTGATTTCTGTGATGATATAATAAAAATGAGTACTCTGACTGCTCCATGGCAGTTACCTTCTTCCCCAATCATCTCCCTGGCCTGACCTTGACCTATAGATAGACTTTAGCATTTAGTGATAATGTGGTTTGTGGTAGCAGTAACCGCAAAACAGGATCTTCCCAGTGGCTTCAAGCCAGAGTGTTACTCAGTAGCTAATGGTTGGAATGGAATGATAACAGATATGGGTGAAAAAATCTGAGATTTTGCATTTCTGTTAGTCTGAAATAAGAAGAAAAATCTACACTAGAAGTATCTTTGATCTTGCAAAGTGTCTTTGATTCTGCAAAGCATTCCTTTGAGAAATTACAGTAAAGTGTATTCAGATGTTTTGTCCATGGATCTAACATCTGTTAAGGTCTCAGTTGTGTAAATATGGAAAACATTCTACCTAGAAAAAACTCAATCATAAGTTCTTATTTTTCTTTTTCCCAACACCATTTTATGACAAGAAACCCTTTACACAAAGCAAGGAGTTAAACTTTGCCTTAGGACCAATAATCTACTGCAGTAAATTGAGTCACAAAAGCAAAAATCAAGGACAAACTTTGACCTGTCTGAACAACAGCCTATCTTCCAGCAAGCCAATAAACAAAATATGTGCTCAGTTATCATCTTAATATACCCTTCACTCCGCATAATACCTTGCATAATTTCCCACGTAGGAAATGTCATAAAGTTCTGCTACACTTGATCATTTTAACTGTACAAGCATTGCTTGTTGATATGGTGGTGCAACCTGACACTTTTGGTAAGCTTTTGGTGCATGAATGTAGTAATCGTCTTATTTCCACAGTGAAATTTATAATCTGTTCATCATTCTCTAATAAATATATTCTCATCACTACATAGCTAGCATACAGATTATTCCAGTCCTAGGCCTCAGTCAATCAAATGAAGTCCATCACTGTTTTAATACACTGAAATCATCGGTAACAGAATATTAGGCTAATGCTTATCATGATTGTTTCCATTCTCATGGCCCTGCAAATTCTACTGTTCTTAAACTACTGTTGCCCTTTGTAAGAAAAAACAAAATGCTCAATCCAGCATGTGATGGCATCTTCCTTTCACAGAAGGTCTGCCCAGTCTGAAGCTTCCCGCTTTATGACTGGTATACTAGCTCAAAACAAGATTAATTCCCCTTAGTGATATATAACTACACTAATTTTTAACTGTAAAATATTTTGAATTTATTTTCTAAGTATTGACATAATGATAAAAAGTTAAATTACCTCCAGGACACGAAAAAAGACTTTGATTAAATATTTTTGAAGGATTTTCATATGCTGTAAAAGTTGTTCTTAGGCATTTTCTTTACCCATTATGCAAATATGTCAACTCATTAATAATTCAAAATAGGCAATACATTAATAATTAGGATCCCCCATTACAAATCTGACCTTTAATTGAATTCTATAGAAAGAGACTGTGAAAAATGAGCCTCTTGATTTATGCTAAGAATAAAGGTTAAAAAGCGTTTTCCTAGTAGATCTAATTTTTATCATTATTGCCTAAGCAGAAACATTGAGATAAGAAACTTTTTTCCCAGTTCAAACTGTTTTTTTGGAAAGGCTACTTCTGGGAAAAAATATTAAAAGATGTTCATTTATGCATAGTTTAGTACAATGTGTCACTGAACAAGTGATATAGCAATCACAGGTACTTCAGAGGTTTGAAAAAAGTGAACCCTTTTCCTTCATTTCTGTTTGCCAAATGACCCATGGGCTTCATGATTACATAATTCTTCACACTTAACTAACTCTTCTTCATAATTCTTCTTCTTAACTTCATCATAATGTTTAAAGGTAAAAACATTAACTGACTATATAAAAGAATGATTACTTCCACTTGTAGAAAAACTGACAATTAAACTGCTACAGACTGTTGCAATGCTGCAAGGACACTGCTGCTGTGATTATTTGGCCTTCTGTTCTTAGTCCTTCCCAGAAAAGTTGTGTCTGCAGTGCAATTACAGCTTTGCAGACAGATTTATTTCTTGTAAATCTCAAGCAAAAACATAATCAAGATGGATTAGAATACCCTTAAGGAAATGGAAGAGGAATGAGGAAAATACCTAGGAACACAACAGAGAATGAGTAAGGGGGCTTTTCCCCCCAAAGGACTAGAAGAACATTTTATCTATTTAAAAGAGTAGTAATAAGCTTGGAAAAAATCTGTTATATGTCCTTGTTGCAGACACAGTACATCGAGCCTAAATGCATATAGAGGGCTGTTGCCTGAAAGCCATCACATCATAATAACAGTTTGGACTCTTTATTTCATTTCATAAAGATCTGAAGTCCAAGAAACACTTGAACGTCCCAGCCGAAAAGGTTACATGTTGGTTGGTAAATCAAAAGTACTATTTGGTGCTGTAGTGCACAGCAGAATCAATTATTGCTATATAAGTTACCACATTGGAACAATGCCCTTTAAAAAGTGCTAATTTTGAGAAACTATAGATGTATCAAATAAATAGACATCATCCATTTGAACAATTAAAGCAGCTTTGTCACAGACATATGCTTTGAATATAATTAAAAGATCACAGCCCCTCTATTCCTAAAAGGGATAAGAATAACCTAATGCCCCATTAACTCCCACTGAGGGTACACACATCCAGAACTGGAAACGTGACAATCAGCTTTTGGCTAACTGTAAACCCTTGTCAATACTCATTCTTGTAATATTAATTTTTCCAAGTCATCAGTCTGGATACACAATAAACTACCCCAGCCATGACCACGCTGAACAGCAGCTTCGCAGGCCTTTTGTCAGTCCCCCATATAAAGTGTGGAGTTGCACATATCTGCATTTTCATAGTACAAATTCAAAACCAACCTGAGTAACACAGTCATCATTTTAACCCAGAAGTACTTATATGCCACAATAACATTAATACCACTATAATGTATCAGCTCTCAGGAAACACATAAAAAGTAAGCAGCTTTGTGTCCACTTCTGAGCTCACCTGCAGCAAAACGGTGCTGTGAGGGCTAATGCTCTACTTGCCTGAAGGGCTGCTAAGTTCATTCTTGCAGTAAAATGTACATTATTTGGACTTAAACTGTCTATCGCCTGACAGGCGCTACAGCCAGAAGAGTTTCAATTATGGTGAAACTGAACTACAACTAATGTTATGAAAGGGACCAGCAGCTCCCTCATTAATGGGCACAGCATGAAACTTCCTACAGAGGATTTAACAACATCACACTCCCAACTGTACTGGAAGAGCTGGAAAGTGAGTTGGATGCGCAAAGGCCAAGCTGCTCAGAGGTCTTAGCATACAACGCAGGTTAGCCTGGTTTGGGTACTTTGGTCTTTGTACGGTCGTGGAACGAGGAGGAAGGACTCTTTGCTTCTTAAAGCCAAGTGCACTCGTGCCACCTTCCTAACAAACACAATAATTGTTGTGTTTTTTTAATTTCCGTAAGTGGAACAGATGGCAATGCAGCAGTGTTTTCCCCCTTCACCTTCTTCATTTTATTGCCTAACAACCTGCTTGGGCTTAGGATAAAGTTTATAGGTGGGGCTCGTCCAGAACTCAGCCTGGAGTGCTCCCACTTTTCAGTGAAAAGCCAGCTGAGATGCCTGAGTGCCAGCGCTCGCATCATGCTCTTCCCTCCTACAGCCAAGTTCTGCCACAACCAATTCATGCAGTTAGCAAAGAGCACTTCACCACAAATTTAAAAGTTTTCTTAGTACTATCTGCTACTTTTCACCAATGTTAAAAAAATTGCTTTTTATACATGTGTTTAAATAAATGGCAAAAAGACTCTGTTCCAGCCTAGAAACTGAACTGTGCATGTCCAGAAGTATGTTGCCACTTACTAGCAATACTGCTAGAGCTTTATGTCTACTACCATGGGCATATACAGTCACGTGAACATAATATTTTAGAGGGTAAACTCCTAAAATTGTAGTGTGACTTGGAACATACTTCTGCATTCCAAGACATCAGACCAAGATTTTTTTCTACTGTAACAAAACTTATTCTTACTTTGCCACAACTTAAGTTACAGCAAAACTACAATGAAGACTGCTCCCCGCAAGTGCAACAAGTTTTTCATGGTGTCAGGGGAAAGACAGCATTAGAATAATAGATTTCTTTCATGGATTGGAAGACAATTTTCAATATATTTTGATTTTTCTCCAGTGATTCCCTTTTCTATTTGATTGTACCTGTACTAGATACAAGTGGCAGACACCATTTAAAAGGAAAGGGGCGGGGGGGGAGCTGTAATTGTCATTATTCTGCTCTGTTGCCATCTGTTCCACCTATGGAAGAAAAAAACCTTTTATTTCATTATCAAAAGGGTTGCAGAAGTGCAATTGATTTTGTTAAGAAGCAAAGACTCATTATCGTTCCGAAGACTGGAATTGTGCTCATTCCCTTGGACTCCCTAGATAACAAAGAAATAAAATTTAACCCAGCAATTCCTCCACAAGCAAAATTACTTGTAACTAAAGGAGATCATCCTTTAGAAAGACTTCAAACTGAGTTAAAGTCCTTACACAATGAAGAATTTTTTATTGCTCTTGAAAACTTTCCCCATTGCTTAATTATTGCCATAGTTTAAAATAACCATTTCATTACCAGATTGAGAAATATCTGCACATGTATTTCTTCATAGAGCTAGATATAATTACCTTATTATTTGTTTATATTTTTCAAATGAGAAATGGGAAATGAAGTATATAATCAAAATTACATAAGCAACATGGAAAAATGAAGTGATAAAGAACCCCTCAAACTAAGCACATCGGTTCTCTATATTGGAATACAAAATATGATTTTAGTAGGATTAGCTATCCAGCTATTCACACCTTACTGCCTCCATTACGGAAAAGTGATTTTTTGCAAATGCTTGCACTTAAAAGGGCAGAAAATATTTAAATATTTTGTATTAAAGTGTAAAATTGTCGCCCAGGATATTTGGGCAAGTAAGACACTTATAATTGTTTGTGTCTGTCAGTAGAGCACTTCACTGTTGTTCTTAAGTGATGTTAATAGTATTAGTCTTTTGAGCAGAACAATTTTTGCTACATACCTCAACATTCCAAGCCTTTCTCTACTATTTAAAAATAACGTATTTGAAATTTTAGGACTGCGAGCAAGCACAGGACTGTGTCTGTGGTCTGCGGAGAAGGGAAGGATGGAAGCAGGGAGGTGGATGGACAGAAGGGAGATAAATAATTCTCCGGTCACCAATAGCTCTCGTGGCGGGGAGCTGAAATGGGTGGAACAGATCCTGTACTTGGACAGCAGGTGTGTGTGAGCAAGCACCTCCTTAGCTGAGCCAGTGAGGTGTTCCCCACTGGTGCTGCATGCTGCTGCAGCCTCGGGCCTGCGGCGCTCGAGCACCCTCCGGTTGTGAGGCTCCAAGTCTCACCAGCTGGCGTGGGAGTCGTAGCCATGGCCAGCTGGGAGCTTCTCGATCCGCCAGTTACGTCTGGATGATGTGAGAGCATAGGCACTGACAGAGGGGATGGGGATGACCAAATCAAGGGGCGCAAAGGGTCAATGTTAACGAATTGAAATGAGAAACATGATCAGAAAATAAAAGCGGTATTTGAAATTTAAAAAAAAATTGCACTCAGTGCAGTGTTTCATTTAAAGGCTTTTACCTTCAGAATACTCTGCTTCTTTGCCAAGAATATTTACCTTGACTTTGTAAATACGCTGTCATATCTCAACAAGATAAAACTAGTGAAATAAGTCATACAACAACACTAGCAATTTTTGTGATGTGTTTTTCAGTGCTACTGTGTTGCTTATTTTCAGTAAATTGGCTGTTCAGAGCTATTGCGTTGCAGGCCTGACATTTTGTAAAACTGTTTCATGATTCTGTTAAATAAGAACAAGTAGAAGCCCAGAAAATTAACTGGCCAACTTAGAATGGGTGACTGAGATGACAAAAACAGAGCAAAAATTAAAATGAAAACTAACTAAAGCAATTTTCAGTACTTCATCAACACAGAGAGACAAGAGAGGAAACTTCTGTTATCGTGACTCAAATAGATTATAGAAATAGCTTTATTTTAAGCCAGCAAGTGTGACTGACCACAAAAACAGATATTAATGGAATTTATTCTAGACATAGAGCAGTCTGCTTGAGAACCAAACCCAGAAAACTAGCACTGATGGAGCTGAAAAGGGTCTTTTAGAAAACAGTTTAAAATGCTCCTGTCTTTCTGCATCCATGACACTGCAGTTCCAGGCAGAGGAAAATGCAGCTCTGACAATCCCTAGCAGCAGCTGTGACATGATCAGGGGTCAGATCCAGAGCCACTACCCCTTGTGCCAAAAGATCCCAGCAGATGCCTCCGACTTCTCTAATACCTGTAGAGAAAGAGCCAGTTGTCACTGAAGGGGCAATGTGACTCATTGTCAATGATTTTTTCCTACGCCTTCTGAGATACAAGTCACTGATACCAAAATAATAGAGTAGGATGAAGGCAAGATACATATTTCATCTCCAACATAATGTTATGGGCAGAAAACTGTATTTTTATGTTTTTCCAACTATTTTAAATACTCTTCCACAAAATTAGTTTGAGCCTACAGTTAGTGAAAATCAAAAACAAACCCCTTGATTCTTCACAAAAATCCCAAAATATGACACTTTTCTCATCACTTTGTGTGAGGTTTTTTTTTTTCCCATGGGGTTTTATGTTCATTTTGAAACATCTGAAATGTAGTTGAAAGCCTTTGGTACCAGAAACAATTTTATTCTGGTAACAAACTTTGTTCTAAAACGTAAAGAGAGCGCGGAAGGAAATCTTCCCCAGTTAGGAAGCATTAAGAGCATTACAGAAACATCTAAGAACATTGCAGGTATGGGAAAAGTAGAGATACTAGGGACCACACTAGGACTATGGCTGCTGTGTGATTAATTACTCATAAAGGCTGAAAAGACAGGAGCGGATGAAGACTACAACCGAGACAGAAGAAGCTAAAATACTCAAGCCCGGTAGGGAACCTGATAACCTGATAACACAATTCTGCATGAAGTTACACTCATGCCTCACTGCGCTCAGTGCTCAATTCCAGCACTGCTGGGTTTTTTTATTGTTGTAGGTTTTATTCCCCACTCTAATTATAATGAATAGGGTAATGATTAATGCTGCAAAGCAAAGACTGATGTTCAGTGCTGACACAACATCAGCATGTGGATCCCTAAATCTGTCAGTGAGGGACATGGTAAGATAGAAGTGATTGAACAGATTGAAATAATAAGAATATACTAAAACTAAAAAACGGGAATCAAAAGCAAAACCTGTGATACTACACTGATTTATCACACTGTGCTTTTGAACAGCTAACTTGTAAGACCTTCTCATGGCTCATCTCTAGTCCATAGGAGGTTCATCAAAATGGTTGGGGAGCTTTTCATATATGCTGCAGGATCTATATTTCATTGCATGTATTTCACAGGATATTGGTAAGTAGCAGTTCAGGAACTAGTACTATATTTGGGGTAAGAACACTCATTTTGATAGAGTTTATTTAAGGCCAGACTTTGTACACCATGTCTTAATAGCCCTCAAATATGAGTGTCCCATCACCAAAATACTAATTTCTTTTACTAAAACATTTGTGATTCTTCAAATTCATTTTATCTCTCATCCTCAAATTTACACAGACTTCTTCCCATTCTTTCCCATTCCTTCCAGGGACATTTTCTTGGATGCTAATGAGCATCTCTATTCCCTTCTATTCTTGGGTCACTAGCGTGATCCTTGAATAAAAGCTACTTTCAGGTTGTGCAATTCTGTAACAGTTTTATAGTTTCTCGACACTGGTGGCTACTTTTTCCTGAAATTCCTGAATCACAATTGATGGTTTTATCTTGTTTCATTCATTTATAGGCTCTAAGCTGTTTCAGTCTCTTCAGAATATGTCTCAACCTAAAATAAAGCTCAATATTGTCTAAGTACCTGTTGCAGACAGCTATGAGCTATGAAGACGTATGTTAGGAAAATTAATGAAACTATACATAATGATCTGAAAATCACATCCCAGCAAACCCCTGTAAAATATTGCATTTTTACTGGAATCCCAACAAAATTCAGCAGCTCACTGAAATCTTAAAGAGCCACTACGGCTAGATAATTATATGGCTCTACACTAACATAAAAAAACGTCTGTACCATGCCTATTGAAAAAGATTGAAATCCTTCAACTCTAAGTGACACTAGATCAGGCACAAGCTCACAATGTTACACAACTTTTCTTCCCTCCCCGTGAGATGGACTCAATAGAGGGTTCTCATTACAACACTACTTAAAGCAGAAGATAACAACTTTCCCTTTCTCCAGCTACTGTTAATCTAAGTTGACCCACAAAAGCCTTTTCACAGATGACCATCCCTCCAGGCTGAAAATGTACTCGTGAATCCTCAGAAAGCAGCAAAAACGAGGATATAAGCTCAGCTATGAACTAATGCCCCAGTACTTCTGACTGGGCTTTGCACATATGTCATTTGCTGAAAGAGCTCTCTCTGAGACACATTGGAGAGCAAAAAGAAGTGGCTCTTGAAGATTGGTAAGCACTCTGGAACTGTTTCTTCAGTTCAAAAACTTTGCTCGCTTTGTCACCTATTCCATTTATTTTAATGCTTTTAATCATGCTGTGAAATGCAGTCTCTCACATGTCGCATTAGCTCTCAGAAAACCTAACCACCTTGTTTTTCCAGTGCCCCAGAGCAACATCCCAGCCCTCAGCACCAGCGTTCCAGAAATAGCAAAACGCTTTAAAATATCACTCTTCCTCCAGGTCCATGGTACTCTTCAATTTCTTAAGCTATACCTTTCCACAACCAGCACATCCCACAGTTATTACTTTGGCATACTTTAACGTCATCAGCATTTAAAAGCATTTTTGACTAATGCAGCAGTTTGCAAGATGCACGCGTCATTTCAATGGCTTGTGACGAGGGTGTCAGGAACTGCTGTAGGTCCTGGGAAACACAACATGGGTATCCATCCTCCCTTCCTCCCCACTGCCTTCCACCACGCATCCCGCCCTTCCCTGTCCCGCACCCTACCCCTTCCAGTTACCAGAGGCACCTCGAGCCACCACCACAGGTACCAAGCGGACCGGTTGGATCACACCAGGGAAACTGTCCCGGCCACTGTGCCGGCAGTGGGCCCTGCAGATTGCTCTCATTCGCTGACTATGGATACTGATCTGCTTCTAGTGGCAGGGATGGCTGTATTCATATAGCACACTCTGGGAAATTGTCATAAACCAAAAGCCATGTTTACATAGCACCAAACACCAGCTAAGGCCACCTGTATTTCCTCAGCAACAAAAAACAGATGGGACAGCGGCCACGCAACACACAAGCAAGGAATTACCTTAAGAGTTTATGCATCTGTGCACAGAGAGCGCCATACAACCAGTGCATAGAGGTAACCAAAATATTACTTATGAAACAATCAGACTTAGATATTTAGGCACTCTGGATTTTTATAAGTCATCAGCAAGGGGCTAGCCCTGCTTCTGCAACACTTGCGGTGACAGAAAATTCCTCTGCAGTCCTTAAAGGCCTAATATGTGCACAATAAAACATATTTCATAACTGCAGAGCTCTGACCTACCTTGAGGCTGTTTTTCAGGAGCAGATTGTTCGTGACTACATGAGTTTGCACTGGTGATCTGTTAGTGCTGTACACGATTCTAGGTCTTTTTTGAGACAATATTATCACTTTTTTAACTGAGGATAAGAAATTTTGTGGGAGGAGGACATCTAGTGATGCGATATATATTTACATGCTTAGTTGTTTCCATGCACAGCTGAACTATCGAGCTAGTGAGTTACAGAGGAGCTGACGAGTTTTAAAGGTTTACAGGTGTGCAGCTGACTTTGCTAGAAAATAGTAGACCTGGGGATTTGATAGGACAGCATCCAAAACAACAGCAGCAATTTAACCACATAATTCTGAAATCAGCTTTTTTGAAATTAAATGTTGCAAAGATTTAGTGATTATTGCCACACTTCGCACCTACAATGATGCCATCTCCAAATCTGGATTTACACTAGCACTAATCACCACCTACACAATTCATGCAGAATGACCATTAAAATCATGATACATTTAGTGGCAAAAGCTTCCCATTGAACTACACAGATGCTCAGTGTAGCAGCAACTCTGAAATATAGTGACAGTTCTCTTTTTAAATTCTTTTTTAAATAGGTTGGTTTTTTTTTAATTCTCCTGAAAGCAAGAATTATTACATCTCAAACTGTTAAAAATCAGAGTAGTTATTCTGCGTTGTAACTCACCTGAACTAAGGTGTTACCAGTGAAACACCGGAAATTCAAAACTATAGACAGACAAATACAATAACAATCATAATAGTCATTGTTAGTACACACTCTTGAACTGAATATTACTTGTGGAAAAAAATGCCATATATCACCATGTCAAACAAACATCAGTATCAAAGCCGTTTGAAACCATTAACATCTGCATTTATACCATTTCCAGAGCGATATCAAAATATCCCTTTCAAATTTTTCAGAATAAAACAAAGTTGTTATGGTAAAACAATAAAATAATTAAGGAAAAGAGTCAGTTAACCATTTACAAGAAAAAAAAATACATTATCGAACATGTTGGTTAAATAAGGACCGATATATTTTTATAGCCATAGAGAAAGTCTACAAAGTCATACATTTGCTTATATATATTTCTTTGTTGTTTTGTAATTTAGGGGCTAAAACTAGCTGCACCAATAAATCTATAGATGCATCTTGAATATGCTTTTTTTTCTATTGTACTAGCAGTATGAATAGCATGTCCCATAAAGTCCACTTCCATGCCTGACACAGAAGGATTATCTTCAAAGGATATTGCCGAAAATGCACTTGCACTGTGGAGGAAACAAGACTTGGTCATCAAGATTGCTCCCTTCAGTGAGATGTATAACAAAGAAAACCACAGCCGAGATAGCTTCTGATTTCAGCTTTTGTATATGTATGCATGGGAAAATACCTCCATAATTCATATTGCTAGCATTACAGAAAGAAATTATGACAAAAAAAAACAATCAAAAGAACACCATATTTAGGAAACAGCTCCTGGAAAAGCCACACCATAGCAGAAATACCAGAACATCTGGGCAGCTGTGCTGCACTGCACGTTGCTACTAGCAAACATCTCTCTAGCCTGGGCATTGCCACCTCATACTCTGTTTTGCAGGGCAGACACATTCTCAGAGTCTTGCCCAAATTCACTCATGAAGCTTGTGACTGAGTAGGAAATAAAGAGATAACCACTGAGTCTGGCTGGCCCCTTTATGGTAAACTGGACTTCTCCTGCATACCTTTAGTTTGGGGGAAAAAAAAACCCTGCTAACAGCATACAGTTCTTCGTGAATGTGTTTGCACTAAGCTGATAACTGTCCAGGTTGCAGTTACGTATGGGTGCTACAGGCAAATACAAATATAAGGAAATCTCAAAGTCACGGGGCACATCCAGAAGGATTAAAGCATTTGTTCAAATCATATTAAGTAATCACATCCCTGACTCCGGACTGAAACCCAGCTATTTGTACTAGAACAAAACCCAAACTCAAAATAGACTTTTTTTAAGAATAGCTTATATTGGCAACTCCTAGACAGTATGAACATTATAAACCTAGATGTTCACGGATAATATCAGGAGTAATAAAAAGTCATATCAAGGCAAGAAATTACCTGCTATTTACTTTGATAGTTAGCTGTTTATTGCTATAGCTATGGACTTATGTGGAAGACAGTTCTCAGTATTTTAATGCCAACTTAACACTTCTGATAAGCGGGACATGTGAGTGCACTGCTTCAGTCTTCTTCATAAGAATCATAAGCTGGTGGAATATTCCTCAAGTGTTTTCCAAAACCTCTTAGAAAATCTAGGTAGTAACCACAGTAATGAAACTACTGTGTTTTTTGTGCAAATAATTCTATATTGCCTGATGCAGCTGTGAAAAGCTTTGTTATCCATTGAACTAGAAAAAAAAAAACATTATTCATTTCAATTTTTTGCCTTGCTTCTCTATTTCAATTATTCACACACTTTATACACCTTTCTTTGAGGGTCTCAAGGTGCTGACCCAGAACTGGGAACAGAAAATTTGTGGGAAAGCAAGTCCTAACGGGGCTGAGCTGGTTAGGTTGCACAGGGTAGGACACAGCAGAGCACAAAACTGATGCTGCTATGACAATATGGTAGTATTAATGACTGAATTTGTGAATCAGTTTGTATTGCATACATTTACCACGATGAAAAAACAAATTAGATTTTCAATGACAAGATATGGAAATGTGAAAACTTTGGAGGTTTTGGGCAATACAGTGAATAAATACGAAGTAGTTTGCTTTTCAACATGTTATTTATCAATTTTTTTACTGCTTTGAATTACTGTCTTCATATTCAGAATATCTTCTATTTCCACTAATAGCAAAATTTTAACTGGAACAGGAATATTTGTCATACTTTATTCCAAGTCATACACTGAAAGAATTAGGAAATATATCTTCAGTAGAAATAAAGTCAAATAAAAAGGAAAGTAGCCTTTCTTTTACCCCATTGCAGACCCCAAAGCAAGTGTTTTTCTCAATTTATGCCACTGGAATTAGACTGGAGACTGTCTGAAGACATCCTTAAGGAAATCAATTGAATTCTGTACTATTGCCTATTGTTGCATTTCCTCAATAATTAACACTGGTATACAAAGCATATGACTGTTTTACACAGAGAGAAAATGACTCTAAATTCAGTCTAAAAGACTAAAATTCTTTCATTTTAGCTGATATAGTCCACTGAAGTTGGCAGCAGCAAGAATACTAAGCAACTTTTTAAGGAAAAGTAATGCTGGGTGCCTTTCAGTCTTATTACCATAAATTATTCTTAAACTCCATTGGTTATTGAAATAAAAATTCCATTTCCCTTACACATTGACAATTTCTTTCAGGGAGGGGGGAAGTTTCTTTGTCATGCAGAAAATTTTCATTCCAAAGTTTTCTAAACAAAATTGGCATTGACATTGCTGTGATTATTACAGTCAAGCTTCTGATTTTTAATATTTTCAACCTGACAGATTTATTTCTTCTCAAATAAAAAAAAAATCCTTCTTAGAATAAAAATATATAGCTTCCTTATATTTCCTGATTCTGAAAATTACCAGGTGCCAAGCTGTGAACATAAGGAAATTGAAGACCCTTGAGGGTGACCTTAAGAACCACAAAGGTGGGGAATTGTGATATAGTGGTTTAGGCAATTTCATTGCAGCTGCTTGGCACTAGAAAAATGAGAAATGGGTTTTCTATTACTAAATATAATGAATTCCCTTTCTGTCCTGTCACAAATTGTCAAACTTCATTAATGAGAAGAAAGATGTGGTGCATACATATATAACAGGTAATATGAATATACATATTTAAAATGGAGAAATGCTGTATGTTGCTACAGGAGGATTCTTTCTCTGTATCAGATATTGCATAATTCTTTCTAAATAAGATAGTTAAAAATTAGCTGGCATAGTATTGTAATGCAAATTCTATATGTTCAAAACAATTTGCTATTATTTGCAAAAAATGGCTACATGCTTTTCAGGTGCATAGATGCAGCTCAGTGGCTGTATTTCAGAATAATATTTAAACCACATTTAACTTTAAAGCTGTGGGTATCCAATGGAACAAGGCAACTGCTTTTAGTTAGAATTAGGTTTAAATATCTTGCTGAATCAGGGCATAAAATACATCATCATTTAATAATAAAATGACTTGCACTTTTAATTGTCTTTACAATTACATTAAATTCAGTGTGGCTCAGTTTGGTTTTGAGGACAGCAATGGCTGCATTTTATTCTTTTATGCAACATATGAATAAATGTACTGTCAATAAGAAATGCTCATATGTCACTTGATAATCACTGTAAAATACTCATAAATATCATTTAATTTGGAGTTACAACAATAACGAAACTGAAAGAATCCACCTCATGCAAATTTCAATTTATACCCAGCCTTCAGCCTAGACTTTTGCTAGTTAGACTATTCTGGGGATGAAGGAGATGATTGGAATCATCCAGGACCCTGCATCTGCATATTCCATAGAGCTCTATTAACCCAGCAGATACCCTGAGGGTCAATATGAGCTTACATGTATCTTATAGGCACGATGAGTTCCCCTGCGACCCACAACCCTTTCTGGCACAAGACCCAACTTACATTTCTCAACTCCATCGAGAACAAATTATATCTAAACTTTCCAGAACATAGAAGTAGTATTTAGACATTTAGTAATAGCAAGACTTCTGCAACTACAGAAGCGAAGCATGTCATACACTTCTATGGTTCTTCTTGGCAAGTAAAACACAATGGATTTCTTCTGTACAAAACTGCACAAAAAAAAGGAATGCTGGAAGTCATTGAGCAACTTGAACACATCTAATGTCATAGTAGAAAAAGTGCTTCATAGTAATTCAAAATATCCTACTGATAGGAAACCTGAAACTGCAAGCTCTGAACCAGAGGCAGCAGAGAAGTCTGACCATCTGGAAAACAGTTTTTCTTTATTCTTCACTGGAGTAGACCAACATCGCTCATTTGCAGTATGTGCTCATAAACCCTGCAGCCCCAGGTCTTGTATCACTGTATTCTGGTCACGTCCTCTCCTCCAATAGACCCTGCTCACAAAGTACCAGCTCTCAAGGTTCGCTGAAAGTATCTGAAAGTGAGGACTTTTTCTTTCTGAGCTGTTCTGCAATCACAGACTCCACAGGAGGTTGTGTCCCTGTATCTAACCTCTTTACTCACTGCCCACATCCTCCACAACATTAATTAGATTGATGCTGTATTAGAAAGGATTTTTTTTCTTGTCTTCTCTGCAGTTGCCTCAGAAGTGTCAAAGCTACATCAAACGTGATCACTGGATGTGCTCCATGGCCTCCCTCAGGGCTCCCGAGGTCCATCTGTCCTCAGCCTACACATCCAACCTTCCTTCCAGTGGAAACCAAGGCAGAACAGACACGGCAGGGGGTTGTTCAAATGCACCCAGCTATTAGTTGTGTGCAAAGTCAGCGCAGTAGCCTTCCGATTTAAACATAGCCAAAGGGTTTTTGCAAATTACTTATCCCTCAGAAATTTTGCTCTAGTACTTTTCCCTCCATTATATGCTTAGAGCATTGCTCTGTCCCATTTATGCAGGACGTGCTCATTTCTGCTGCTTACTTAGCAATCCTGAATTTGAGAGACAGTCTAGAAAGTCTGGTAAAGTTTTAAATTCTGGAAATTAAAATAGAAACAGAATACTTGCATGCAGTAATAAATAGGAAATCTAAATTTCAGTTGTGCAGAGAAAGATTATTCCATCTTCCTGAAGTATGCAGGAGTCTGTTGCTCTTTGTGCCCACACTCCACCTCATAATGCTGTTTTAAGCAAAGCAGGCTTAATTAGCTAAATAAATGCGAATTAAGTTAGAGTGTGTATAATGTCAGGTATTTGTCACACATGGCTAGCTGTATTAGAGACATCTCACAAACAAATGCAGTTACACAGGTCTGAGAAAGGGAAGACCCCCCCAGTTCAAGTCACCAGTAACTCTGCTAAAATTAACAGAATTAAAAAGTAGTGAAATCAGGATCTATTAAGGGTAAAGGATTTGTTCTTAGAGTGAATGTCCTTAGGAAACCAAAGATGTCTCACTATTAATTTTTAAGAGTGGCTGTTGTTTGGTCCTTCTGTTTTTCATATATTCATGAAACTGGAACTAGTTCTTTTAACTGAAGATACCAGCTGAGATCCTCACCTGGTGCAATATCACAAAAAGCAATCAGTCAGTCACATTTAAACATTACTACTTATCAATATTAGGGGAATTGGATCCACTTACATTACGATTATAAAGCAGTAGTACAGCAACTGTCTTGCATGCAGTTGTGTGCATAGAAACAGAAACATCAGCAGCCGTTGTCAGTGGCAAAGTTATTTTCAGACGTTTCTCAGTGTTATCCGTAGAGACCTCTAGTGGGGACAGAGCAGCAAGGCTTCAATTTCTTCCGAGACCACAAAATTGGATAGACTTAATTTTTTTAACGGACCTGCTAATCCATCAGTGCTTTAAACAGATCACTGCTTTTTAGCATAACGAGTTCAAAAGACCAGTGAAGGAGAAGCACTAGGTGATGAGCAGAAGTCACCAGTTTGTATTGAGCAGGATGGAGGTCCACTCGTGGTACACCCATGTGTGCAAGGTGGATCTCCCCAGCAGCAGGGCTCAGATGTTTGGTCTGCCTGGTAGCTGGCCCCTGGATCCCAGTCTTCCCTGGGACACAGGTGACCTCAAGGCCACAGCCCCGCTCCAGTTGCTGGTACTGGCCATTTCACTAGCATGCATGCGTGTACATGTGCAGACATCCAGAGCTGGCCAGGACTGCCCTGGTCCTGCAGTAGGCACACACATGCATAAGGGTCTCATCCTTAGGGACCCACAGACCCTGCAGTCTCTCCAGCAGCTGGCTGGGACTCTCCTGGTCCCCAATTGCCCACTCCACTGTGGTCTCACCTTTAGAGACACGTGCAGCTCCCAGGCCATTTCACCTGCTCCCTGGCTGGTCACGCTTGATCTGTGCTAGTGCTCACACACTCATTTGCACACCCATGCTCAGTCCAGCCACTGGCACCAGGGGTACACACACCCCTGTGGCCTGTGGTCCTGTTCCAGGGGCTGGCACTTGGTTTCAGTCACTCTGGTCTCTCCACTGGCTGGCACCCAGGCACAGGGGCAACTCTGACCCGTTGTCTCACTCCATTCACTGCCACCCAGATTCACACCCACCCCACCCCCACCCCCCCCCGGCCCCGAAAGGAGAGTCCCTCATCCAGGAAAAATGTTAGAAAGAGATTTAATAAGAAGACAGGACAGACTGCACTCATCAGGAGCAGGGCATGGCCAGACAAGCGTACATGCAACCAGCCCTTTTATTCCCTTATACCTCTGTTTTCCCCACACTTGTTCCTCCCCAAATCATCTAAATCCCTCCCTTTCCTCACCTTTGGTTTCTCCCCTAAGCATCCCATAATAAGTCCTGTGCAGTCCCAAAATGCTCTTGCCTTGCATCCCATAATGTGTCCCATTCCCCTAGGCAGCAACCTCCCTCTATTCAAAAGGTGCTCCAGGGCTGACTCATCCTGATGGGTGTCACACCTGGGACACTGGGGCTGAGGCCCTCCTGGGACAGCCCTGGGAGGGGCCAGACAGGGTGTCCCCTCCTCTGAATCCACAGTTTGCGTTCCTATCTGCCTTTGTGTATCCCTGTGCTCCTCTGGGCTTGTGGAGATGGGCCTTTGATGGGCTGATGGCTTCTGTGATGGGCCTGGGAGCAACCTGGCAGGGTATTATTTGGGCTCCACCCACGCACCGTTGTCTCCCTCTGCTCCTTTGTGGGTGTGCATAGGGAGCTTTTATCACATAACCTAAAGGACAATACATTTATACTTTGATTATATTTAGAATGACTTATAAATATAATGTCTCATTAAAGTCTTTTTTAGAAATATCAAAATAGATATTGCCAGAATTTCCTTCACTTTTTTCAAAAATGTCTACATTAAAATCAAATAAAAGTTTATGTTGAATTTGTTAAAAGCAAAAAAGAACTTTAGTTAAAGTATATCACATTTCCTAAATTGAGTATTTTGCTTATTTCAAAATACCTTGTTCAAAACAAATAATTTGTTTGGAACTCATCAGATATGCAAATCTGAAAAAAATCCAAACCATTATATCCATTCCCCCCCCCGTCCCCCCCCTTTTTGCTTGATTTTTTTTCCATTCAAGCAAGTAAACCAAGAGGACACCTTGCAACATTCCCTGAACATGACGCATCTTGGCTGCATGATATCCTCTACCAACAATGAGATTCCCTATCAGGAAACCAGGACTGAGACCCCATGTCCTGTAAGAGCAGCTCAGGCTCCATCAGCCGGACCATCCCTATCAAGTACAACTACTTCTGTGGGGTAGTAGACAAGTAAGGGGTGGCACTCCTGAGGGTTTGCTGGTTCTGAGCAACTGCGATCTATTCAGTAAATTCTAATGAATTGGCTTTCTAGTTCGAGTATCCTTTTCCAGTTATACAAAACTGAATAAAAGAAAGAAAGATCATAAATATTTCTCTACTACTACACTAGATGTGTATCTCGGCAAAGTAGAGAGCTTTCTAGCAATAGGCATGTATTTCTGCATGCTTGTGTTATGCACTATACTCCTATGAACAGCTCAAAGGTCATCTCTAAATGATCTTATGGACTCTACATCTTCCATTTGGAAACAGAAGCACAGTGAGAAATAATGTTGCTTTACTATGAAGAGAAGAGAAGATGTTGGGAGAGACTGAAGCAATAAACTCCCCTCCTCCCTGTAAATAACAATGGTGCCAACATGGTAATAACTGTTAAAAACATTAACATGAGAATGTACAGAAGAGTTTTGCATAAGATTCAAAGATAACAAGTCAATAAATAATTTACACTGCTACACTTATTTAAATTGTATTTCATGTTTCCTAGGGACACAACATAACTTGGGTAACGCTGACTCCATAGAGTTATGGAAACTATGTTCTGCAAAATACTGTTCACTACAGCAAAGTTAGTGCTTAAGCCAGAAACTGATGGGCACTTTTTCTTTTTGTCAAGGTTCTTATGTTAAACCATCCCAGTCCAACATAGTTAAAAATGGAGCAAGTACTGTAAATGCAGAATTATAGCTAAAGAAATTTTGTATCGAATAGTGTGTCAAAAGGACAAGCACAGAAAACTGATTTTGTTTTCTGTGGATTTTCATAGTAATAAAAATTTAAGTTATTTTCATCAAAGTATGACATAACCCTGGGATATCATGAATAACAGTTCTGTACTATAGAAATTACATCACGTAACTAATAAACTATCTCACTCAGAACTGCCAGGTTGTAGCTCATTTTAGCTGGTATGATGAGGAAATGTACAGGGACTTTTAACAGAATGGGATCTTACTAACAGTTAGATGTTGCACAGACCTTGTCCCAGATTTTAATTTTTTTAATTGTTATTACAGAGTGGCATATTTCACTGACCGGTTATCACAAACTCACCCCCAGATTACCTTCAGACTCTGTAACAGCTTTCCTCCGCTGTCTCACCTGAGCATGGGGGACTTCTTCAAGACCTGGGGTTATTTCAGCTGACCCAACAAGTAGATGTTCTTAGCTGCACCAAGAGTATAAAATAATCTTTTATGAGTGAGAGGCAGTGAGTGGACAGAAGTAAAGTAGTTTCTTATAGGAACAGTCAGCCTCAGGAGCAACATGATTGATGGCCAGTATTAATAGTAAAGATAAACCCAAGGCAGGGTGCCAAGCATTATACAACTTGCGTGACATGCATTTGGTAGCCCTGTCCCAAAGGCCACCCCAGATCTCATACATCTTGCTGTGCTGTGACTAGACAGCTGCAGTTTTTCTCTTACTACGCACACCTAGTGGGTAGAGTGTTTGACCAGGTAATATTTTGTATTTGTTTGCTTGCATTGTCCCATAAAAGAAGCCCAGCAGGCAATCAAAATTTCTGGCTGGGACACATCCGATCTGAAGTGGAGAGAGAATGGGAAGAAACTGGTAAAAATAATGAAAACATCCCAGGTTTACCTATGCCACAGGCTGATATTTAAGAGGGCAGGCAGAAGCGTTGTATTCCTTCAATACCAGGTACATGCATTAAACAGCCTATTCTAGTAGGTGACTGTGCAAGACCTTAAGCTTGGACAGGGGTTGTAGTTTGTTTTTAAAAATGTGTGTTATACCACTCAGGAGGAATTAAGAGTCCTAACCGTATTCATTTTCTGTGGTCCTAAAATATAACCTGTCCCTGAGAAGCCTGGTGCTGGGCAACTTCTTTATATTTGCCTCCTGATAATGAATTATGCTCACCTGAGGAGACAGCAAACAATTCTTTGTTGTCAGTCATGACAAAACCAGTCATAGCTTACATGCTGAGTATCGAATTCCTATGACATACTTTTCTCTTCACAATTGACTTACAGGATAAACAAGCACATGGAACACACAGTAAGTTTAAAAAAAATGAATAAATGCATCAACCTGTCTCACTGCTTGGAGCCCTTCACAAAGCAGAAAATCCTGAAATATGCAATAAAGTTACTACAAAATGCATCACACACACATACATCTACTGAATTATATGTTTGTATTATCACAGTACTTCAGTAAGCCCTAATCATGAACCATGACAAGCCACTTCAATCAGCATGATATAAACGAAAAGAATTACACTATTCCAGTGCAATTACTCTGAGAAACGTCTCAGAAGTAGAGAGTAACAAGTGCTTATAAGCATCTTCCCCACAGCTTAAATTATAGGAGTATAATTTTGCTGTACTTGTAAAATGATGTTAACCTAGTTTTTAGAAGTCAAATATGAAAATGGTGAGGAACTGGATTATGGTATGTACAAGAAACCATGGGCAACTGAGCCAGCCCTCAAGAATTTCTGGTTATTCTATATTTTAAAAGCTAAACCTCTTCTGCTCTTGCAAGTCAAAATATTTCATTGTGTAGTATTGACAAGTCTTTGTTTAACATCCCAGAAGATGGCAGCAGTCCCACAGTATTTCATGGATTTAGAGACGCTGTTTGCTCTCAAGCGTGGTTGTGCTTTTTCACAACTAACTTTCTCTATTTAACCACTAAAGAAGTAAATATTCCTTATCATCACTTTGCTGCTAACATACAGTTTGTACCTGACAATTTACTACCTATTCAGTTTTTTTAATTTATTTTAAATGAAACTAAAATGAAACTAAAACCACTTGTATTAAAACACTTTATTAATGGCCTTCTAAAAGGACATGCAATACTATTTATTTACTATTTACCTACACTGAGGAGATATTAAAAAATACTAAAAGCTCTGTGCTTATCTTAAGCATTACATTCTGTTACTCCAGCTGTTCCATAGGGGTTTAACAGAAGCCTGAGAGAACTATGAATACCTAATAAAAAACCATTTTCTCAGATTTGCAGTGAAAGAGCATGCACTTTGTTTAAACAAAGCTGGTTGGTTATTTTTGTTTAAGGAGGAACAGTTTAGATTAACACAATATCTATATTAAAGCAATTACACTTCTCACATCATGAAAGAAGGAATAAAATGTTCATACCATGTATGACCTGTAACTAATTATGACAATCTTAGCACTGCTTGTATTTCACCAGTGCTAAATGACACACACTGAATGCTATAGAAGAAAAGTGCAATCTCATGACAATCCGGTGTCCTGAAATGCCTTAATAACAGGCCAGACTGGCAACAGAAACTGGTGCAGCCCAGGACTGTATACAGATTTAGTGTTAGAGGCTAGAACTGCAACTGCTAACTTTATATTCTTTCATCAATTTTAGGACCGTATGTAGGATCTCTTCTGAAAATCTGTTTCTTGGTTTCATAAGGAGCCTTTAGCACATCTTGGAATGCTCTGGGCACGAACTCAAGACTGAGAAAGACTCCTAACACGCTCTGAAAATTATCTGTAAGAAGTGAATAAAACTAAAAGTGAAGAAAAAGGTGGAAACAAACACCTTAAATACCTGAAAACTCAGTCCTTACTATCATCTATGAGGAAGTCAGATAGCAATGGTTGCCATTTTTAGTGTGTAAAAATGGATTCTCGCAATGTTTTCTTCATATAGACCAAATATTTTAGAGCTTAGAAATTCAGTTTTCATGGATCCTTTGATTATTTAAGGAAAGTTCTGGCCTAAATAAGTACAGAGAAAAGTTTGAAAAATGTGTGCCAAACAAAGGTTTAAAAATAGATATAAGGTGACCTCTGCTATGCTCTGGCATCGCAGAATTTTTATGCAACTTGTTACATTGGGGGTCTGACTGGCAATTTTGAAAGCTTGAACTTGGCAATGAATGAAGCAACATGAATTCATGTTTGGGACTGAAACCAGAACTTTGAGGTTTATGGTATTTATCTCATTTTTCTTTGAGTCAGCTTCATTTAGAGAACTTGAAGTGAATACAAAACAACTGATCAAAATCTAACAGACTTTAATGTTTGCTTTCAGTTTCTCCCTTCATTTCATAACTTCCCATAATACCCCTGTCATGGTTTAACCCCAGCCAGCAACTAAGCATGATGCAGCTGCTCATCCCTCCCCCGTCCCAGTGGGATGGGGAGGAGGATTGGGAAAAAAGAAAAGTAAAAGTCATGGGTTGAGATAAGAACAGTTTAATCACTAAAGTAAAATAAAATATAATGTAATTATAAAAATATTATAATAATAATAGTAATGGAAAGGAATATAATAAGAAAAAAAAAGAGAAATAAAACCCAAGAAAAGACAAGTGATGCAGAATGCAATTGCTCACCACCTGCTGACCAATGCCCAAGCTGCGATCCACCCCTCCCAGCCAACTCCCCCCTCTTTATATACTGGGCATGATGTTCTAAGGTATGGAATATCCCTTTGGCTAGTTCGGGTCAGCTGCCCCGGCTATGCTCCCTCCCAGTTTCTTGTACACCTGCTTGCTGGCAGAGCATGGGAAACTGAAAAGTCCTTAACTTAGGATAAGCGCTACTTAGCAACAACTAAAACATCAGTATGTTATCATCAACATTATTCTCACACTAAATCCAAAACAGACTGCACCAGCTACTAGGAAGAAAATTAACTCTATCCCAGCTGAAACCAGGACTACTCCCTAGTGCATCTTTGAGAGCCCTGATTCCTAAAATCTATACTAGATGTGAGGTACACTAAAAATCAATGTTACTTCCTTCCTAGTACTATATTCTTTCCCTTAAATTAACTGACATCAATGAAAAGTGACAAAATATACTCACCTTGAAACACATTTACAACAATGCTGCAGAAAGTTAGGAAATCTCTTTTCTCCTTTTGCTCTTAACAATGTAACAAACTTAGAGGTGAAAAAGTCCAACTAAAAAAACCATGTTTTCCCATCTAGCTCTGGATGCTTTCTTTGACCTTGCAGAGTAGACTTCATAAAGTAGTGAATTAACATAATGAGCTAATGAGAGTTGAATTTACACCTGTTTTCTGGTTATGAGCATGTGTACTTTTTTCTATTTCATACATACTAGAGTTAACAATTACTATTTTTTTTTTTCATAAACAAGAACCTGACAAAGGAACACTTCTTTCTCGTACTTCCCCTCACACTCCCATAGGAAATACATATTCACAGCAATGAAACAAAAATTATGTGGGAAGCCATGTTAGGCATAGAAATTTACTCTCCAACCTTTTTATTTTTATTCTTGCCATGTGTTTTTTTTTCTGTATGTCAGACTGCGAAAGAGTAATGCAAAGCATTGCTGAACAGTTATCAACTTACTCTGTCTACATTTCAAACAAAACGTAAGCAGGGACTTTTGTGCTTAGTTCAAGTAAGCCAGAAAACAAACACCTGCCAGTGTTGCAAGCTCGATCTGCTCCCTGCCCATCAGGGAAGTTTTAGGGGGGGATGGGACTGCATGCTTCAGAGAAAAGGAGAAAAAAAGAAACAGAGAAATGAAGAAATGGGGAACAGAGGAGAGGAGAGGAGAGGAGAGGAGAGGAGAGGAGAGGAGAGGAGAGGAGAGGAGAGGAGAGGAGAGGAGAGGAGAGGAGAGGAGAGGGTAGAATTACCCCTTCCAAAAGGAGCAAACTGGAAGTTTAGACCAACCCATCTCATGGCTGAGATGCAGTTGCACAGTTGCCTATGAGCCCTCTGCTTAGCCTTTTCTACTTTTAAAAGGATGGTCCTACAACGTTTAGGATCAGTTCTGAGTAAAGAAAGATTTCTGTTTTGGCAATGTGTTTGGCACAGCTGAAATACAAAATGAAAGTAAAATAAGCAAAATATCAAAAAGCCCAATATCATCAGAACCTTGTTCTAGAAATACATAACGATTCCTCAGCTCAGGCTTCCACCTGCACTCTGGTCATTCAATAGATATATGAATACACAAATGAATGCGTTTTTACTTGTGTTTTAGTCACAAAAATGTGGGGCTTGGGGTGTTGGCTATCCAGGATGTTTTAAGTACCTTTAAGAGTCTGTAAGCTTCCTCTTTCTAATATTATTTTAAAATCCAGATTACAGAATATCCATATTGTTGTTTCTTTGTGAATCCAAATAAATATATATGTAAGGAAGAAAAGAAAGCTTATGTTCCGTAGTACTTAAAATTGCTCTGAGGTAAGTCATTACCCTGCTATGAAACTTTTTACTTTTTTAACATATTTAATATTAATTTTAACAATTCTCCCTTCTCCCCCAATCACTGCTGAGTTACTAAGGCAAGTCCAAAGGACAAGTGGCAAGAAGAAAAAGGAAGTGATCATCTCCTACTAGTTGTTGAGATGAGTCCATCTTGATTAATAGAAGTTATTTATGTTTAAAGAAGATACATGCCAGTTATCTTCAGTCTTTCTTGTTCATAAAGTATAAATATTTTGGCATTTTATAATAAGCTAGGAAAATTTCTGTACCTCTTTGTGAAATCACCTAGCACTAGATAAATTTTCATATATTATTTTCAACACAGAGAAATATTTGGCAGTTAGATCATAGCAACCTTACTTACTTATCACTTAGAAATGTTGACATCCTGATACATTAAAGTTTTACTTCACTAATTGGTATGATTAAAATATCATGGTCAGGGGGCTTAATATGAAATGTCACTGTGAGCTACATTAATCATGTATTCTCAAACTGGAAGTCACACAGAAGGATTTATTCTGTCCTGATTAGTCGGAAATTAATTCTATATTGAAGGTACCTTGCAAGTGATTTATCTACAAGAGAGTAGGGTAATGTTTCTACTTAGAATCAGAGGGATATGATAGGGATGCAGATCCATTTTAACAGCTAAAATGTTAATTTTAACACATGAAAGTCATTATACTATTACCATGCAGAGATGTCATGAAAGTAATGGGCAAAACATCTTTAAAATTGTGAAAGCACATAGAGACTGTTCTTTTATCATGTTTCCTTTGGCAGCAAAGTCAGCTTATGAAGTTCCTGCTCCTCAGTCCTCTCAGCCCCATCTCTCCTGGCTCCTGCAGAAGCCCTTGCCCTACCAGATGTGGTGGTACAACTTTTATGGAGCACTTTCATCATTGCAATGTTCTCCATTAAAATAATCAGTCTCAAAAACAAAAGTGCTATTTTAAGCTGATCTTTTCAGCAGTCTTTTGTACAAGTAAAAGTAACACTGGTGTACATCAGGGACAGCAAGAGACAGTATAGAAGCAGGTACCATGGGAAAATCAGGTGTCTCTAAAAATGGCTTTGCTGCAAAACAAAGCATGCCATGTAGCTCTATCTAATAGGTCATATTACCTTATCAGTGAGAAACAGAAACAGCTTTCACAGTCTGTTTTCTCAGGGAATAGCTCCAATGAAACCAACATAGTTGAACTGGTGTGAAAATGGAGTGATTTAAAAATCATGTAAGATTAGCTTCTAAATGAGATCATAATCAAGGTGCTTTAGCTTAATTTTCTCAGACCGTATGCTCAGCTGTAGCCCTGTACAAGGGTAAAATCAAGTCCGCTGAGAGATGTTGTGTAATCACGTTCTGGCCCTGTGCACCTGTGGTTCAATGAGACAAGTCTCTGCCCTCCGCCAATGCCAGCTAGGAGAGCTACACAGCTGCAAATGAGGGAACAACTGCAGTGGTTCTGCAAGCAGAAATTTCTAGGCACTGAAGACACCTCCTTAAACCTTGCTAGCATCCCATAAAAGACTGGGTTGGAGGACACCGCCATAGTGGCTTATTCCACTCACACTCCAGACTGAATGCATGATCTCAACTTTGCTTTCAAGTGAAAGCCAGGTTAGTCCTGCATGCATCTATTGCATGCCTTTATTCCCACAAGTAAATAAAATAGAGTTATGAAGTTATATGTTTCATATTGTGGATATAGTTTTGAGGAACCTTCTGGGAAGAGACAGTTTCACAGGAGCTGGTGCGGGTTTTTGTCACCACGGTCCTGCCCTCCCCAGCACCCCTTTTCTCTGCCATACTTTCACACTGCCTCCTTCTTGCTGGCTCTAGCACTCATCAGGCTGCAGTGAGCCATTCCAGATCATTAACCCACTCTGTAGCTAGATTTACAGTGCTTAGAGATGGAAAAAGAATTTAAATAAGCTTCAAAGCTTCAAGCACAATACCCACAGTTCCATCTCATCATGCCAGAAATCTAATTTTAAACCATCCTTTATAGATCTGCAGAGAACAACCCATTGCCCTACCTGATTTTAGTTGTTGATAGGCTGCATTCCATACCACACGCAGAAATAGAGAACTGTTGTGAATACATGATCTCTTCATAACCAAAACCCCTCAAATTAACAATTAATTTTTCAGCTTAACTGCAAACTTAATCACTTATATTAGACTTTCTTTCTGAACACTGACAAAATCATTAAGCAGCAGAGGCTGAAGAACTGATCTCTGCAGGGTGTCGTGAGAAACACAATCACTCAGTAATGATTTCTTATTTATAATTACTATTGGGACTTGTCACTTAATCAGTCCTAAATTCATTAGTGCATGTTGATTTTGTATCACTCTGGATAATCGATCAAGATGCCATGCAACACTAAGTCAAATGCCTTACAGGAACAAGTCTGCTACATCAAAAATATTACCTTTATCAACCAAACTTGCAATCTCATCAAGAAGTGACTCCACAAGCAGCCATTCTATCACTTTATTCAGGATCAATGTCACAGCTGATGGACTAATCACTTTTATTCAATCTTGTTGACTATTGGTGCAATGCTAGCTTTCTGCCAGCTCAGGGAGCTTCTTGGCCAGCTGTTGGACGACGCCCTTCTGGAACTGCTGGTTTAAAAATTTCTGTCTTTATTCATCACCCTATTCTGAGTAGCAGTTTAGTTAGAACGTATTTATTCATCTTTCTTCAACAGGAGTACATCATCTGTTTGCTTTTTCCCGAATGCAGAACATAATGGAAAAATCTAAGCTCCTGAATTGTTCTTGAGAACTCCACAATACCTACCTAATGATGAGCCAATACTACTGGTACATTACATTTTTCTTAATCTTTAGAAGTTTCTTTGCATTGTCCTTAATACTTCTGATACATATTTTTTTGCTTAGCAATTTTCTATCCTTCTTCGCATATAACTTACCAGTTTTGGTATAAGTGTACAAATTTTTCCATTTGAATATTGTTGGTGGTCTTGTAGATAAACTTATGATAGCTGCTATTTAACATCATCCTTACCTGAAGCTGGAAATAGGCCAGCCAAAGCATTTTTAATTAGCATGGTGGCGGCAGAGGCTTAAGTATTAGATTGTGGGTTTAGAATACCTCATTTTTCTTGGAGAATTGTCTGCTTTTTTAATATGGGGTCGTCTGAAAAAGAGGTTTATATGATCATGACAAGCATTTATTTGTGTGTGTGTGTGTATCTAGCTTTCCTTCCTCAGTATCCCCATTAATATTTGAACCTATAGTTCAGTTTCTACTCAGTTTGCCAGGGGTAAGATGTCCCTAAATCACCAACAAATTAATGAAAAATCAACAGCCAATATGAAACAGAAAAATTAACTGTAGGGGTGACTGCCATCATCATCTCACGCCTCAGAAGATCTATGTGGGACAGTGGCATTATATTTGCCACAGCTGTGAGCAGAGCTACTACTAGCTTACATGCATTGTCAGACACAGATCTGGGGCAAACTAGGCTTCCTTATTTCTTGTAGCCATGCATGAAAACTACAGTTTGTTCAGAAAATATTTCACCTGCTTGATTTAATCATAATTGCTTTCAACATTGTGAACTGGCCATGAAAAGCACTGAGAATTTGTATTACCCCCTGCCATATTTACTAGAAAGTTGCTTATTTAAACCCTAGCAGCTTGGTTATATTAGCTAAGCTAAGATATGCATGTAATAAACACTTTGGTAAAACAAGCCAGATGAATCACTCTCAAGAAGTGCCTTTCTCTTGCCTGAATATTAAGGAAGCTTAGATAGCTAGCTCAGATCAGACACCTAATTTCTAGATAGCTAAAATCAGTGAGACGAATTTGGCAAAAGGCCTGGACTGGATCGCTGGAAAGTCCATTGTATGCATCTGCTTACCGTAGCCTAGTGACAAAACCATCAGAACCTTAAGACGGACCAAATTGCTACCCACAGTCCCTCTGCCCCTCTGCTAACATTAGGTTTAATAGGTACATAATTGTTAGGCCTGAATCTAATAGTCGGCCCACTCCAGGATTTATGAAGTCTAACAGATCAATCAGTCCCATACCCTTCACACGTATCAATATGCAGAGAAGCTCCGTACAAAAACAGAGGAAACAACCCTAGCATGCAGGGTAGTGCTCCACCATAAACTCTAAAATACAGTATACTTTTCTTAGACTATGGGAATCAGGCAAGAGTTAAGACATGGACTGGAAATAAAGTGCAGGGCATTACAGGCACAAGAGAATGAAAAGCAATGGAAACTGGTGTGGATCCTTTCTTTCTACAGTATGTTTTATAGTGAAAAAAATATTCCATTGTATGTGTCAAGGACTCACCTTAATCCAATCAGTTCTCTACCAGAAAAAATATATGAGTCGGAAAATATAGGACATGAGATTTTACCTATCCCTGACCATAAACAAGGGCTGCTATATATGCAGTAAATAGTAGTATAGAATAGTAGTACTACCTTTGTATATATGTATGTGCTATTCAAAATTGGGCTTGCAGTAATAATGTCATCTGTATTAGGTCCAAAAAAAGTAGTTCTTTCTGTAAAGCCAGGAGGCTAAATACTATAGTTTCCAGTTATATAAAACTGGAAGATTGTGGGACTTTTGCCTTCCAGAGGCAATTCTGGATTTCCTGTTGAAAAAATATAAAAAAATATAATGGCTTATAGCACTAAGAATTTATGGAAACATTTTATTTGATTAGCTTGTATAGTACCAAGAATTCATTGGAAACCTAAGTATGTATCATTTGCACTCCTGTACAGCGAGAAGTGAAATTGGGCCCCACAATTTCAAAAGCACGTAAAGGTCCTTGAACGCGTCCAGAGGAGGGCACCAAAGCTGGTGAAGGGGCTGGAACGCATGTCCTCTGAGGAGCGGCTGAGGACACTGGGTTTGTCTTGTTTGGAGAGAAGGAGGCTGAGGGGCGACCTCACGGCTCTCTCCAGCTTCCTGAGGAGGGGAAATGGAGAGGGAGGTGCTGATCTCTTCTCCCTGAGATCCAGTGCCAGGACGTGTGGGAATGGCTCAAAGCTCAGGCGAGGTTTTAACTTGATGCGAGGGAACATTTCTTTACTGAGAGGGTGCTCAAACCCTGGAACAGGCTTCCTGGAAAGGTGGTCGATGCCCCATGCCGCCAGTGTCGAAGAGGCATTTGGACAACGCCCATATTAACATGCTTTAACTTTAGCTCTGCCCTGAAATGGTCAGGCAGTTGGACTCGATCATTGTTGTAGATCCCTTCCAACTCAACTCTTCTATTAAATTCAATTCAGTTTGATTCTTCTTCCTGCCTCCTCCTTTACCTACCAGTACATGCTAGAGGAAATCTTTCATGACATTTCTTCCCAGCCCTGCACTAACAGAAGGGATTGAATGGGTAACCACGTCTCAGCCTAGACATTGGCTCTGTCACATTGTGGGAAGGAGGCATGTAGCTTCTGAGGGGGTGAGAGCTGTGAACAACTTTGCAGAAAGCATGTGGGAACTGCAGTTTTTGAAGATCTTCTTTCTTCATTCAGTTTAGCTGGATTTCCACAGGATGCCAAAAAACCACATCTCTGGCACTAGCGAGGCTCAAAGATCAAGCCCTCAGTCTGAATCAGGAAGTGCTCCAGAACTAAACGCTTGCAAACGTTTTTGATGTGAGCAATACCTCTTCATTTCCCTGTAGATGACTCCCCCGCCCCCGGACTCATTTTTAGGAATACCTGAGCTCTTTCCCTTGGAAAAACACGCTGAAACAAAAGAGCCAGAGAACAACAGTACGCCACCAGAGCGAAGGGCCATCTGGCCCAACACTCTGTCTCCAAAGTGGCCAGCCATCAATGTCTAAAGGAGAGTATATGAGCAGGGCAGGTCTACTGCTGCCAGGGTCCTGGGGGTGCTCAGAGGCCTCAAAGGCTGGGATTGGCCTCCCCTGGGACCCCCACCCCCACCGTCTCCTGCCAAGGGCCCAGGGGACGTGGTGTCTCAGCTCAGCCTGGGGCCTTCAGTCCCTGCCTCAGCCATGTCGCAGGTGTGCCCGTCTCTGCCCCTCTCTCCTGGAAGGGCCTGGGACCTGCACTGCAGAGAGCTGCTCTCCTGGATGGACCCCTCACACCTAGGTCATAGCTTGTCATGCACAACTAGATGCATAACATAGCGTAGCCAGTCTATTCCAGTCTATTCTATTCTATTCTATTCTATTCTATTCTATTTTGTATTGCCTGCGCTCACCATGAGTTGCCTAACGATGAGACTGTTATTTGCCTGAAATGCCAGGGGGTTTTCAGCTCCAAAAACGCTTCCAAGGACACAAATCAGAAAGGTTACAAGTGGAAACAGGATTTTATGTTTAGCTTTTATTTTATGTCATTTTATGTCATTTCATGTCATTTTATGTCATTTCATATCGTTTTATGTCGTTTTATGTTCTTTTTCTGAATCTGGTTCAGAGCCGATGCTCACAAGCATTAACGCAGCGCGCACATGTAGCCAGGAGCAGGCCGATGTATGCTTCAGTGTAGCTGGAAAAAATGTCCCTTGCAGTCTGGCAAAGGCAAGTCACAGAGCTGCAGAAAGTAGCAGCAGGAATACAGGCCAAGCAGTCGCTCTTTCCTGAAGAGTGAGAACTTGAAGAATGAAGATCAGGACCAGCCCCACACAAAAGGTGAAGAAGAAGAAGAAGAAGAAGAAGAAGAAGAAGAAGAAGAAGAAGAAGAAGAAGAAGAAGAGGAAGAAGAAGAAGAAGAGGAAGAAGAAGAAGAAGAAGAAGAAGAAGAAGAAGGAGGTGCGTGGTACCGTGGCGTATTTTCCAAAGCAGGACACATAGCGATGACAAGCATCCTTTTTGCCTTCCAAAACTTGCTCCGCTGTGCTTCTTGGCCAGTGAGGCATGAAAAGCACTCTGCTGTCTGCCCCGCGCTTGTCTTGCGTGCAGGGAGAGCTGAAAAGCGGCAGCTCCTGATGGGGCAGCAAGCCTGGGGCCCTTCCAAGCAGGGGCTGTTTTGCACAAGCAAGAACCCCTGGGGAAAGGGAGCCAAGGGAAAGCAGAGCTCGCTCCCGCTACAAACTTGCAATGGGAAAGAGAGCCCCAGAGAGCCAGGGCCCCTTGGAGGTGCAAGAGCAGCAGGCAAGAACGGAGCCGAAAGGGCCCAGAGGAGGGGCTGTGCTCAATGCTACAGAGGACAAGAAGCAACCGCCGGGGGCCACCCTGGGGGCCCGCCCTGGCACTCTAGAAAGCTTCCTCCCCCCGGATGCGGGGCACGAGGGCCACCTTCGTGGTGCAGGAGCAGCAGGCACCTAGCCAAGATGGCCCAAAGGAACCCTGGCAAGGGGCCGTGCCCAATGCTGCAGAGGAAGGCAAAAAACCCCCGGAGACACTTGCTAGCCCACCGCGGGGGAAAAAAAGCCTTCCTCCCCCCAGCTGCAGGGCACGACAGGCCACCTTCGTGGTGCGTGAGCAGCAGGCAGTAGCCTAGCCAAAAGGGACCGGAGGAGCCCTGACAAGTGGTCATGCTCAGTGCTGCAGAGGAAGGCAAAAAACCCCCGGGGAGCAGTGCCAATCTGCCCCGGGGGAAAATTCCTTCCTGACCCCACAGCTGGCGATCGGCTATTCCCTGAGCACGGGAGCAAGACCTGCTTCCTCCTCCCACAGCCTCCTCACGCCTCCCAGCACATGCCCAAGCCCTAGTCTTCCTCCCTCTGCAGCCAGCTCAGGCAGGGGCTTCCCACAGGGGCCACGTGCCCCCAGCCTCATCCACCTTGGGGGCAAGACTCCTTCCCGCGCCTGCCAGGACACCACTGGGGGCTCCAAAGCACTGGCACCCCTTCCCACACCTCTGCATCCCATTTCTTATGGCTGCTGCCCCTGCCTCCGCAGGGGATGTGGACGGCGAGCTCTGCAGTGCTCCTCCAGAAGGCATTCCCTTGCTCTTGCCACTGCTCTCCAGCTGAAAAGGCCTGAGAGCCGCGGGCACCTGCAGCCCTTGCTGGTTCTTCTTCTCTCCAGCAGCCTCGTCCAGCCTCCAGTCTTCCTCCCTCAGCCCCCTCCAAGGAATTCCTCCGCTGGCTCCTCAAGGATTCCTCTCGGATGTCTGCGGGCTGCCCCTGGGCCAGCTCTGTCCCGACAGGAGGATGCCCCCTTTTATCCTGCCCCGGGGCATTGTGACTGCTGCCTTGCCGGGTGCTGGCACTGTGACACGGGGGTGACAGGGCCCCCCACGCACAGCCCCGCCCACCGCCCCTCCGCCCAGCAGCCTTCCGAGGAAGGCCTTTGGGGTGCTGGCCCCGAGGCAGTCCCTGGGCCCAGAGGGCCCAGGGGGCTGTCCCTGCCCTTGGTGGCCATGCCCTGGGCACAGCTGCTGTCTGTCCCTGATGCGTCCTCTGCCACTCGGCTCCCAAGGACAAACCCAGGGCTGTTACTCTTCCCTCAGGCCATGGCAGAAACCAACCCTGCAGCCCAGAGACCACCCCTATTAGCCGTCCCCTCTCTGCGCCAGAGCTAACGACCAGGAGGTCACGCAGCGAGGAGGACCAGGGACTTCCTCTGGCTGGACACAAACCCTTTTCCGGGGGCGCAAGGGGGGTGGTTTCAGCAGCCACAGCCTGGAGGAAAGCCAAAGTGTAACCAGAGCCAGAGCTGGGATGGACAGTGCCAAGAGACCGCCATGGAAACAACACAGGCTTTGAAAAACAAGGGAGCGGAGGTTACGCTGGTGTGGTGGAAAGGCTGCTCCTTTTCCCACCTAGAATGTTTGGATCCGTGCCCAAAGCACAGCCAGGCAAACGACGACTCTTCCACACTCTAAAAAGAGCCCATGCTGCTGTCGCCCTCACATCCCCTTTTCCCACTGAAACCGAGCTGCGCAGTTGGCCGGCTTTCTACGGGATACAAAACGCGCTTCAGCCACGGGGGAAAACTTTCAGAGCTCATGGGTGACTTTAACCTTGCTGAGAGTTATTTGCCTACCTCCGTTTGTGGGAGATGTTCAGATCTTACCTGAAAGCCTGGCAAAGCTCTTTTTCCTTTAGGCTTTAGGTTTTTGAGTGCGGAACAAGGAAGGAAGGTACTCTTCTTGTCATTTTTTTTAGGTTGGTGCCAAAATTGGTAGGTACATTGAGACTGTGTAAATAAGGGCCTTTCTACCAGGGACATTCATTTGGTTGTGGTGGTGCCAGAGGTGGAAGACAGGGGTTTGCTTCCCTCCGCATGAACTCTGCAGAGACGTAGAGAGCATGCGTGATTTCCTCACCATTCCTTAGCAATGCACCAAGGGCCATTTGCTGCTACTACACACTTGATGGTGAGGTCTTCTTCTTGGCAACAAGTCCTGAACTGGTTTGTGTTCTTGACCATCCTTTGCCTTGCACTTCAGGAGCTCTTTTCCTTCTTTGGCGTCCATCCTTGCTACCGTGTGTCCTGGTTTCGGCTGGGACAGAGTGAACTCTCTTCTTAGTAGCTGGTACAGTCCTGTGTTTTGGATTTAGTGTGAGAATACTGTTGATAACACTCTGATGGTTTAGTTGTTCCTAAGTAGCGCTTATCTTAAGCCAAGGACTTTTCTGTGTCCCATGCTCTGCCAGCAAGCAGGTGTGCAAGAAGCTGGGAGGGAGCATAGCCAGGGCAGCTGACCTGAACTAGCCAAAGGGCTATTCCATACCATGGAACGCCATGCCCAGTATATAAACTGGGGGAGTTGGCCAGGAGGGGCAGATAGCGGCTCTGGCATTCGCTCAGCGGCTGGTGAGCAACTGCATTGTGCATGACTTGTCTTTTCTTACTTCTTTTTTTTGTTGTATTCTTCTTCATTACAATTATTATTATTCTGAGTTAGTAGTGTATTTTTATTTTTACTTTAGTTATCAAACTGTTCTTATCTCAACCCACGAGTTTTACTTTTTTCCTTTCCTCCTCCCCACCCCACTGGGAGGGGGGAGGGGGAAGCAGTTGCGTGGTGCTTAGTTGCTGGGGTTAAACCAGGACACCATGCTTGAAAGTGATGGCAGCCCTCTCAGCCTTTGTCTTGCTCCTTCTAGTCATCGTCTTCTTCCGTCGGCCCTCCACACCCTTCCTCAGCTGCTTAGTCTTTGTCTGCCTTCCACCCCCAATGGAATTTCTCTTATTTGAACCAGAGCAATGAGAAATGGCCATAGTGCTACAGGTGAGTTCTCACCAGGGCTTTGCACAATGCTTGCCTTTCCTACGGAAATATCTTGCCTGACACACAAGAAGGCATTTGCCTGGATCACATTGGTGGCTCATAGGCACCCTGTGACCTGCTCATGCCTACAGGAACATTTGCCTACTCCCATGTTTCCAGACTGGAGCAGAAACCCATGGCGCTCCACCTGACATTGTCTTACCTATTTCCACAGTGCAGTTCTTCACATGTGGTTTCTTGATGTAGAGGCTACCTCTGCTGTCAGAGGTTCAGCTGGTATGGAGCATGGGCGCCGTAGAAATAGACCATGAGACACAGCTTTTTCTGGTTCAGGGATGCCATGAAATCCAGCATGTGATGCACACAACGAAAACTACAATTCTTCAATGATGGTTTTCTGCACTCTAAATTCAAAAGCCCTAAGCGTGAACTTCACCCTTTCATACATCTGGTGACACCAAAGCCTGAAGGGTGGAGCCTGAGAGATGTGTTAAGGAGGCTTTCACACATCACAGCATCTCTGGCACTAGCGAGGCCCCGTCCCCCCGTGTCACAGTGCCAGCACCCGGCAAGGCAGCAGTCACAATGCCCCGGGGCAGGATAAAAGGGGGCATCGTCCCGTGTGCCGCGGCCAGCCTGCCCGGCAGGCAGCGCGCAGCCATCCGAGAGGAAGTCCTTGAGGAGCCGGTGGAAGGACTTGGAGGGAGGAAGACTGGAGGCTGGACGAGGCTGCTGGAGGTTCTGCGCTGCAAGGGCAGCTGCTGGCGGGGCCCCCTTCAAAGCCCCTCTGATGGATGGAAATCCTGCTTCAGCCCTCAGGGAACAGGCGCCAGCTCCTCAGGAGAGGAGAGGAACCAGCAAGCCCAGTGGCAAGACCAAGGGAATGCCTTCTGGAGGAGCACCTGAGGAGCGCGGCAGAGCTCTCTGTCCTCCTGCCCTGCAGAGGCAGGGGCAGCAGCCGTAAGAAATGGGATGCAGAGGTGTGGGAAGGGGTGCCAGTGCTTTGGAGCCCCCAGTGGTGTCCTGGCAGGCGCGGGAAGGAGTCTTGCCCCCAAGGTGGATGAGGCTGGGGGCACGTGGCCCCTGTGGGAAGCCCCTGCCTGAGCTGGCTGCAGAGGGAGGAAGACTAGGGCTTGGGCATGTGCTGGGAGGCGTGAGGAGGCTGTGGGAGGAGGAAGCAGGTCTTGCTCCCGTGCTCAGGGAATAGCCGATCGCCAGCTGTGGGGTCAGGAAGGAATTTTCCCCCGGGGCAGATTGGCACTGCTCCCCGGGGGTTTTTTGCCTTCCTCTGCAGCACTGAGCATGACCACTTGTCAGGGCTCCTCCGGTCCCTTTTGGCTAGGCTACTGCCTGCTGCTCACGCACCACGAAGGTGGCCTGTCGTGCCCTGCAGCTGGGGGGAGGAAGGCTTTTTTTCCCCCGCGGTGGGCTAGCAAGTGTCTCCGGGGGTTTTTTGCCTTCCTCTGCAGCATTGGGCACGGCCCCTTGCCAGGGCTCCTTTGGGCCACGTCGTGGTTTAAGCCCAGCCAGCAAGTAAGCCCCACGCAGCCGCTTCCCCCTCCCCCTCCTAGTGGGGTGGGGAGGAGGAGGGAAACACAAAGTAAAAGTCATGGGTTGAGATAAGAACAGTTTAATCACTAAACTAAAAAGAAAATACACTCCTAACTAAGAATAACAATAATACTATAGTACCAAGAACTGTAAGGACAAGGAATACAACCCAAAAAGGAAATAACACCCAAGAAAAGGCAAGGGATGCACAATGCAATTGCTCACCAGCCGCTGAGCGATGCCCCAGCAGCAATCCGCGCCTCCCGCCCAACTCCCCCCTCTTTCTATACTGGGCATGACGTTCCATGGTATGGAATAGCCCTTTGGCTAGTTGGGGTCAGCTGCCCTGGCTATGCTCCCTCCCAGCTTCTTGTACAGCTGCTTGCTAGCAGGGCATGGGAAAGTGAAAACTCCTTGACTGAAGAGAAGCGCAACTTAGCAACAACTAAAACATCAGTGTGTTACCAACAGTCTTCTCACCCCAAATCCAAAACACAGCACTGGTACCAGCTACTAGGAAGACAATGAACTCCATCCCAGCCGAAAGCAGGACAGGCCATTTTGACTAGGTGCCTGCTGCTCATGCGCCACGAAGGTGGCCCTCGTGCCCCGCCTGCGGGGGAAGGAAGGTTTCTGGAGTCCCCGGGTGGGCCCCAAGGCTGGCCCCCTTGGGGCTTGCTTCTTGTCCTCTGTAGCATTGAGCACAGCCCCTTGTCAGGGCTCCTCTGGGCCCTTTCGGCTCCGTTCTCGCCTGCTGCTCTTGCACCTCCAAGGCGCCACTCGTGCCCTGGCTCTCTCTGGCTCTCTTTCCCAGCGCTGGCCAAGAAGCACAGCGGAGCAGTCGTTGGCGCGCAAAAAGTCGGCTCGGCATCGAGAAGTGTGATACTTCGGAAGACACCACGCACCTCCTCCTCGTCCTCCTCCTCCTCTTTTGGGTGTGATCGGTCCCGATCCTCATTCTTCAAATTCTCGCTCTTCAGGAAACAGGGACTGCTCGGCCTGTATTCCTGCTGCCCTAGTCTTTGAGTTTTTCACCCTAAGGGAGAGGTGACATTGATGAGAGTCCTTTCTTCTCACAGGCTGCAACAAAAAAAGAATTTAGAAACACACGAGAAGAAATAATGATAAACTAGGTGAGGGAATGTTTGGGGGTTTTTTGGATGCCAAGATAAAAATTCACATGAAAAAAATTCCTTCTGCAAAAAGAGAGAGAAAAATGGCATTCGTAAAACGTTTCCGTTTGTCCTTGAGAGCCCCTTCTTGGTGCATCGGTCAGTTGCCTGCTTCCCTGTTTCTGGCAAAGGTTAATATTTTCTTAAGCATAAGAATCCTGCGTCCGGCTCTCCACACGACGTAGGGGCTTTGCGACTTTCTGTGGCTCTGGCTTGCCTTTGCCAAGCTTCAAGGGATGTTTTTCCAAGCTCAAGTGAGGATTGCATCAGCCTGCTCCTGGCTACACGTGCGCACCCTCTTCCTGCTTGTGAGCATCCGCTGGGAAAGAGATTGAGAAAACTCCAATAAAATCCTGTTAGCAATTGTAACCTTTGTGACCTGTGTCCTTGCAAGTGGTTTTGGAGCTGAAAAGGCCGTGGCAATTGACGGCAATAAGAGTCTCACCATGATTTGACTCCTTGGGAGGGAAGGGGAAAAGAAGGGGAAGGGAAGGAAGAAGGGAAGGGAAGGGAAGGGAGGAGGGAAGGGAAGGAAGGGAAGGGAAGGGAAGGGAAGGAAGGGAAGGGAAGGGAAGGGAAGGGGAAGGGGTATTGGCAAGCCTGTTTCAGCCGTGCTGGTGTTACCGCAATGGATTTCCTTCCGTTTTTCTGCTAGTTCATGTGCGGGTAGCGGAGAAACAAAAGGCAGTAGAAGTATGCGCTAGCTAAACCCCCTCTCTATTGCCAGCAAGAGAGGTGCCTCTCGGCTGGGAGCATGAGAAGGACCCTGTGTTACAAGTCTCGATTCCTTAAATGCAGTCCTAAGACTCTTTCCCTATTTGATTTTACAATTTACAGAACCTGTTGGCTTTGGCCATGACATCGTGTGTTCCCATTCCCTTTTGAGTCTTTGGACGTGCGAACCCCCGTGGAAGCGTGCTTAATGCAGATGAGGTGAGTTTACACGATTGTGTTGCACTGTTTCTTTTGTAAGTCTTTTCCAAAGTCCTTCCTTACTCAGAGAGCACAGCAAGCCCTTCCTAATTGCCGGTAAAAGTGGAGAGAAAAGCTGTTCTTCGTATGGAATTAGTAAAGGGTAAATGAGCATTCAGGCAGTGCCTGGCAATCCAGACGGCATGTAAGAGAGAGGCGTGTGCGCGGTGTGGGAGGTGGGAGGAGGAATGCGAGGAGAGGGAGGAAGCTTGAG